>NW_015387237.1:110685-225822 GCF_001527695.2 Protobothrops mucrosquamatus | reverse complement strand
TGCAGCTCGCGCAAAAGCGGCGTGACGTGGGAGCGACGAGTCCCTCCCAGCACCGCCCGCGCGGCCGCATTTTGAACTAGCTGGAGCCTCCGGGTGCTCCTCAAGGGGAGCCCCATGTAGAGAGCATTGCAGTAGTCCAGGCGGGAAGTTACAAGGGCATGAGTGACCGTGCGTAAGGCGTCCCGGTCCAGAAACGGCCACAACTGGCGGATCAGGCGAACCTGATAAAACGCTCCCCTGGTCACGGCCGACAACTGGTCATCCAATGTCAGCCGCGAATCCAGGAGAACACCCAAGTTGCGGACCCGATCTAACCTCTAATCATGGCTTCTAAACTGCTGCTAAGGATTGCTTGTCCACTTGCAAGCTTCTCATTACTCCTTTACTCTTTTAATTACTCTTTTAATAATTCTATTCTAAAAGAGTTAGAATGGAATGATTATTTAACTCCTGAGAGCCAGGAGTTAAAGGCATCAGGCTAGGAACCAGGAGAGTATGAGATCCAGTCCTACCTGGGCATAAAGTCAACTATGTGTCCTTGGGTCAGTCATTTTCTCTCAACCCCAGGAAGGAGGCAATGGCGAACCACTCTGAAGAACCTGGGCACTTTTTCAAGCATTCTCCATGAACTGGACACAATTGAACAAAAGAAGAAGAAAAAAGAATGCATAAATATATGGATTCTGCTTGTATTTTTTCTTTCATGGGATTAGATTGATTTTAATATTTTATAATTATACTTTTAAAAAAGTCTAGACATTAAAATGAGGTCTACCAATAATTTGCTCATGTTCTCCTTCTTTTCGTATAAGCTCTTTAGATGAAATTGTAGGGAAGTTTGTTACATCTTAGAATCTAATTCTATCAAAGGTTACAACCAAGTCATTTTCTACGTTAGCAATTATGATTCTTGAAAGCGCCACTCTTATAATAATTTCTTCTTTAGTCATTTATCATGCACATTTTCAAAAGATAAATAAGTTACAGATATATTTAAAAAATAGGTCCAATCTGTTATCAACCAAACAGAGCCACAATATATGTGAAATGAATCATGATAATTGCATGGTTGAGATATTCAGAAAGGTGTTGGATACATCATTCCCATTCACCAAATTGCTTCCTTCTTGATGCAGAACAGAGAAAGGTCACTCAGGGTTTCCTGCTTTCCATCTCAATTCTGCTACTGTTATATACATAAAAGGGTTAAAGCTGGAAGACCTGTCCCTTTGGCACTACCACACTAATTAACTATAGTATTGTTCCCAATAGAAAAAAATTCTGAAAAGTTCTCTTTAAAGGGAAAGAGAAAGAGAAAGAGAAAGGGAAAGGGAAAGGAAAGGAAAGGAAAAAGATTTTTTTCTTATTAAGAGGTATTAAACCTTCTGCCCTTTTATCTCTTGCATGTTAATGTTTCTCTCTCTCCCTGATTTAGCTGCTTTTTCTCCCATTCACCATGCATGTGGATTGACCCATGAAGAGCTCAAGATGGATCTCTCAGTGACTAGCATCAACCAGGTTATTATTTTGGATTAGCTTTGGATCGGGAGTGGGGACCATGTTATTTTGGTTTCAGCTGATGCTAAGCGGGGCGGGGGGAGAGAAGTCCAACCCTATTCCCCCCTTGCATCGAGGGGCCTCAGGATTTGGGTGTCTTACCATTGCTGTTTATCAATTGCATGAAACCTCTGGACAAGGTTATTTCCCACCCCCATCTTTTTAATTGTAATCTATTACTATTATTAGGAATAGTTATTGTTTATGGTTTTACTGGCTTTTAATAGTGTAAGCTTCTCAGAGTTGCCTCAAAGTGAGATGGGCAGCAAACAAATCTAATAAGTAAACAAACAAATAAATTTAGCAGTATCATCAGTGCGCTGATGAAACCCAGTTATATTGTACCTCTGGTTGGACAGACAATGCCATTCAGGTGCTGACTCAATGCCTGGAGGCTGTGAAGGTCTATTTCAATTCAATTCTAGAAAGACAGAGTGATTTTAGATTCTTGGCCCCTACAACTGGAGAGGTCTCTTTCTTCATTCTCAATGAAGTAACCTGAACAGAGCTGAAATAGAGAGTCCTCACATCTCCTGCTTAAGGAGCAGGTGGTAACTTTGTCTGGGGTTGCAAACAACAATATCATGGGCCAATTGCAGCTATTTCTGGATCAGAGGTTCATGCCTTCATTATTTTTCCATTGGATTACAGCCTCTGAAAACCATCTGGAAAGCACAACTGGCCCTGAATGTAGTGGTGTGTACAGTTTTGGGCATCTCTCCGTTTATTTGTATTACACCTCTGCTCCCCAAGCTGAACTGACTTCCAGTTTCTTTCCACCTGTAATTTAAGGAGCTTTACAATTCTGTATAAATTCCTGTATACAATTCAGGATATGTATGGGATTAACTCTCCCTGAAAGTATCTGCCTGGTCTAGCAGGTCAGATAGGGTGGGGCATATTTTAGTTCCCTTCTTTCAAATGCAGTCTAGTGGGACCCTGCCCTGTGAATCATCCTGCCTCTAAGATCCAGCAGATCTCCATTCTTTTAGATTTCTGCCAGACCTTAAAAAGGTGGCTTTCCCCTCCAGGCATCATGAGACTGGAGTCCATTGATTATGAATTTGCTTTTATTGTTATGTACATATCACTGCTGTTATGAGCTGCCCAGAGTTATAGCATATAAAATAGGCAATCTTGTAACTCTTTTAAATTAAATACATAATAAACATCAAGGTATATTTTTGCTAGCTGTCCTGAGCAGTATGTGTGTTCACTCTGATCTGGATTTAAGGATTGATTGGGAACTAAACTGTAAATTACCCAAAGTATTTTTTCCAGCTACATGAACTGTACATGGAATTGATGATTTTAGATGATTTTGCCTGGACCACCTGAATGTTGTGAATGTTTTGTTCAAGATACTGACCAAAAGAGGAATTGTTTTGCTTCAATCATGGACTGAAACATGGTTGTTCCAGCTTGAAGTGTTTGAGATATTCTGTCTTGTTTTAGCTGCTGAAAGTTGTCTTGCCTCTTGTAGTTGGGGTATTACCTTTTTAATTTAGCTGTCTGGACCACTACAGAAGAAGGGACCCATCATGGTTTAGGCTGGGTAGAAAATGATTAGATGAAACATTGAAGTAAAACAGCAAATCCAGAAGGAGCCATTTTGAATCTAAATGCTTTGATTTGGTTGGCTCTCTTGAAATGTTTGATTATGGTGTAATGGGTCATTTACCCTCCTGCATGCTGGGTTGGTGGAGGCTCTGGAATACATTTACAAATGCAAAAATACACTTGACTGGTTGGCTTGCTATGATAGTGAATAGTGTGACTGCATACTGGCTCTAGCTATTCTTCCTTTTCTTTTTCTTGTCTCAGGTCTTTAATTTCTTTGATTTACTGCTTCTTACTCCTTTCTTCTACCCTGTAGAATGTTGATCAGTATGTATGTATGTAGTTGTCAAGCAAAAGCTCTGGATGGTGTAACTGTAAAAAAAGAAAAATCCTAGAGCTGCATTCCTTCATGTTTCATCAGTGAAAGCTAATAACTACTTTAGTCACTTTAACTTGATGTATCTAAGACAAAATAGGAACAATGATGTGCCAAGAACAAAGTTCTGTATAAGAAAATTGTGCTTGTTCTTTAAATAAAAGAATGTCACCAACTGTTAGATCCTCTTTCCCAGAACTTACAATTTTCAGGGATGGCTTTGCAATCTAACATTAACTTTACCCATATTGACTCTCGTTCTGAGATGTCTCTAATATGTCATGCTCAAATGATAATAAAGCACAGCAGTTAAAGTCTTGGATTAAGACTAAAGAAGTCCATATCTGCTCTCAGCTGTGGAAATTCATTGGCTGGTCACTCTCTGAAACACAACTTCCGTCACAGCATTGTGATTGTGAGATCTCCATATAAGCTGCTTTGAGTCCATGGAGAAAAGAAAGGATCTAATGAAGGAACTGGAAGTAGCTTTTCAAAACATAATCTTTATGTTGGCTTTCACCAATTAGTTACCCCATTAGAATTGTTCTCTTGGATTCTTTTTTGTCTGTCATGGATGTCTTTCTTTTTAAAACCATTTATGAGACAGCCCCCAAAGCCAAGAAAGGCTCATAAAGTTACTTCTGTGTAATTTTATTTATTGTTCCAACTAAAAGCAACTACTTGCATCATTAAAGTATATACTGTATATTATGAGAATTGCTAGGAAGAACCATCTTAACTCTCTGTCTCTTGGTCCTCTGGAATGTAGTCCCTTCCTCCTGGGAATCCAGAATACATTCCACCACAGCTCTGTAAAACTCCACAATGATTCAATGAGAATATGTATAAATACAGCAAACAGCAAATAAATAAATAAGGGCAATTAGAGCAAAATAACAGAATGATCAAATTGGAAGGGACCTTGGAGGTCTTCTAGTCCAACCCTCTGCTCAAGCAGGAGACCTTATACCATTGCAGACAAGTGGCTGTCCAGTCTCTTTTTAAAAGCCTCCAGTGATGGAGCAGCCACAACTTCTGAAGACAAGCCGTTCCACTGGTTAATTGTCCTCACTGTTAATAAATTTCTGCTTAGTTCTAGTTTACTTGTCTCCTTGATTAATTTCCATCCATAGTTTCTTGTCCTGCCTTCTGGTGCTATGGAAAAATAGTTTGAGCCCCTTTTCTTTGTGGCAGCCCCTCGAATATTGGAACACAGCTATCATGTCATCCTGGCCCAGTCCTTTCTTTCACTAGACTACATAAGTTGCTACATCATTAAGTTTAAAGCAATAAGGTGCATCTTACTGGAGCAAGCTCTAAACTTCCCTTTCTTCTTCTTTTTCATTCTGTGAAGTTTTCAAGAGCATTTAGTGCCATTTGTCAACACCACAGCAAAGGAAGAGAAAAGCCCACAGGGCTCATGCACCAGAACCTAAATCTTTAGGCAGGCATTTATTGTTAGCTCAATTTAAAACCACAATTCCTCTGGATTATTGTCATTGCCATGGGCTGCTCTGAGGGCAAGCGGAACATCAGCTTTCAATAACTTTATTTCTAGACAACTATTCATTCTAAAAGCAAGCCAGTCCCTGGACTGAATTCTCCAAGCCATTTAGTTTCCAAAAGGGAATGAAATGAAAGAGGATTAGAAGGGGTTGTGCTGTCTCTTTAATTATTTACCAAGTGTTTTAATCACTGCTGTCAATTCATTGTGTCCAAAGAGCTTCCAAAGGGACAAACATTTAGCACCACAGTCACTCTGGTCACTGGCCATTTGACGCATTCCCAAAAAAGCGGGTTCAACTGGCTCTAGACATGGCACAAGAATACTTAATAAGTTGGCCCATTCAATGATGCAAAAGATGAAAACATATTAATATTAAAATCTGTCGCAGTGAGTAAAAGTAAATACCAAATTAGTTGTCAATGTAATTATTCTGCTGAAAAAACAAGGCCAAAGGAAACACAGAATGTTTGTCAGCAGGCTAGTCTTAAGGGGGGGAGGGTTTTTTTTTTTTTTATAAAAAAAAGAGACTTAGCCTCTAAATAAGTTTAATTGAAATGCAAGGCAGCTGGAAAGTGGAAGGTACCTTAAAAATAATTCAGTTCACTCCCTGCTCTGTAATCCTCCTCCTCCTCCTCCTCCTCCTCCATCATAATTTTCTAATTATCCTAATTAGATCAATCAGCTTCTACTTATCAACAATTGAGAGTATTGAAATCAGGAGTAGGCACTGCGACCAGTGTACTAGTGGCAGCTGGATCATATGCATTTAGATATCCAGGATATTTGAGAAATCATCTTGCTTCAATGGGATCGGTCTGCTCCACCTGTTCTAGTAGAAAGTGACTGATGTGGACCCTGTCAGCAAAGGAATACCATTAGGTGGGGTCCAGAAAAACCTTTTCTATTGTGGCCCTTGCCCCTTGGAACCTCCTGCCACCAGAGGTGAAATCCCTCCCTATCCTTCTAGATTTCTAGAAGTCTTAAAAGTTGATTCTGCCAATTGGCTTAGGGCGCTGATGGAGTTGCTCTAGGCTGGAAGCGATTGGAACAATGTTAGCAAAAGCACTACCCCATTCCGTTCTATTCCTTGGTTTTTCAGCCTATATTTAATTCATGGAATTTTAAATTGATCTTACATTTATATTTTGACTGGATTGTAAACTGCCTAGAGTCACTTTGGATTGTAAGATGGGCAGCAAATTTAAATTTAATAATGAAAAAGTAAAAATTACCTATTTCTAGCAAAATCAGTGTTTTTCCTGATAAATACTCATATTTTCTTTTATATGGACTTTCCTCCCCTTCTCCCCAAGATATTCCATTCTTTAATCTTTGGTCAAAAATCTTAATCTCCTCTTTTCTTAGCCTCTTGATTTTTAGAAGGATCCTGGAGTTTTCTGACCCTGGATTGAAGGGAAGGGCTGCAACATCTCTCTGTGAATGTAACAATGAATACCTATATCTTTTGAAGATGTGAATTCTAGTTTTTCTCTCTCTGGCATGTAGGCTGGCAAACTGTAAATGACAAGCTTGAAGCATCTTCTTCTTGTTGTGCCATATCCGTTATCGGATGTTGGCGATCATGTTGGCGATCCTGTTTTTATCAGCAGCTGCACGAAAAAGTGCTGCTGAGTTTTGTCCGAACCAGTCCCTTAGATTTTGAACCCACAACGTTCTTCTTCTGCCTGGACCTCGTTTGCCTTCAATCTTTCCCTGGAGGATTAAATGGAGTATGCCATATTTTTCTGGGTGTCACATCACATGTCCAAAATATTCTAATTTTTGTTTTTTAATTGTTTTGATGCTTTCCCTTGGCTTTCCCAGGCGGTTTATCACCTCCTCATTTCTGATCTTGTCAGAAGCTGCCTGTATAAGCTGCCTGTAAATGTGGATTTACAGGCAGCTTATACGTAACAGCTGCCTGTAAATCCACATTTCAAGAGCTTCTAGTCTCTTCAGGTGGCCTTCTGTCAGAGACCAACTCTCTACTCCATAGAGCAGGATAGAAAAAATATAGCATCTGAGAAGCCTGATTTTCAGTCTTATAATAGAATTAATGTGGCAATAGAGGATTTTTTTTAAAAAAATACAATAGATATCAGTACTATCTGCAAACCACCATCTTTGGAATTAAAAAATGTTATTCATTTTTTTTCTAAATCCCTTTCATATTGTCCTTTTTTGAAATTCCCTGGAAGGCAAATTAATATTTTTCACTTTTTTACTTGTGATTTAACTAGTAAGTTAAGACTTCACTGTAACTAGTGAAGTGGCATCATTTAATTCCCCCAAAATTATTTTCTAAAAAAAATTCCAAGGACAGTGTGGCAAGGTATGAAAATATAAGTACACTTTATCTATTCCTTGCATGTAAAAAAAAAACCCAGATCAACAGCTCTATGCTGCAACTATCCTGCTCTCAGCCAGTAATTGGCCATTACTAGCAGAAAAGAAGCAGACTGGTCCAGCCACCCTGTTTTTTGCCACCAAGCAGGGAACAAGATGTGCTTTCATGGTGTCTGAGCAACACTGCACAAACCTGACCTTACAGCAAAGTCATATGCCCTTAAGACCATAACATAAGAATATAAGTAGTAGCAATACACTTATACTAATATACCACCCCATCATGCTTTATCGTATTCTTTGGGTGGTTTACGATATCAGTATATTGCCCCCCGTTTGGGACCTCATTTTACCAATCTTGGAAGGATGGAAGGCTGAATCAAACTTGACCCCATTAGGATCAAACTCCAGGCTGTGGGCAGAGTTTGCCTTAATACTGCATGTTAACCAGTGGTGTCCTGGATTGGATCCCTGGCTCACCTAGTCTAGCAGTCTGTTCTCACAGTGGCTACCCAATTGCACAAAGAAATCCACTAATCTTCCAGCAGATGACCTTCAACAACTATCATGCTGTTATCAAGGCTTATCATCACTGACTCTCATGACTTCCAGGAAATGTTCCAACTGTTTTTTGAAACCAATCAAACTAGTAGCCAATTCACATCTCATGGTACACACCTTGCAAAGGAATACCTGCAGGGCAGAGCAAGCAGGGTTTTTCCTAACTTAACTGCTTTGTAGGATTCAGTCTGGACTTAACAACCACAACCTAGCTCTCAATTATTGTATTGTGGTTACTATAATTTATCTTCTATCTTCTTTTTTTTTTATCATATGCTGTGGTGGTAGAGAATTAAAAAAAGCCACTTTGGTCTAGTGCAGTGGTGGCGAACCTATGGCACGGGTGCCAGAGGCGGCACTCAGAGCCCTTTCTGTGGGCACATGCGCTGTCGACCCAGTCCTGGGCCTTCAGCTGGGTTTTATAAAACCTTTTTGCTTTAGGCCTCCACCGCTGTGTGCAAAAAAAAAAAAAGTTTCAATCAGTCAATTTCAACTTCTCGCGGGGAAAAAAAAGATCTTGCAAAGTTGGAATTGATTGAACTTTTTAGTCCCACCCAGTCTGTCATTACCAATGCAGCCACACCCACCCAATGGGCCACACCCACCCGGCACTTGACGATGCATAAGTGGGTTTTGGGTTGCAGTTTGGGCACTCAGTCTCTAAAAGGTTTGGCATCACTGGTTTAGTGATTAACCAGGAGTAGACAAACCTGAATTCTAGTTATGCCTTAGGCACAAAATCAACTGGGTGATTTTGGGCTAATCAATACCTGTCAACCCTAGGAAGAAAGCAGTTGCAAACAAATTTTGAAAATGTCGCCCAGAAACGTGCATGAAGTTGGATTGTAGGAATTCTCTGAATCTGTTTTTTCATTGGTAAATGTCAGGCATGAGCAATCAGAACAGCTCCAAGAAATGGTTAAAGGGGTTTCTTTATTGATGAACACCAATGTACAAGAATCTCACCAGTCTGTCTGCCACCCCTTGAGAAAAAACAGATATATTCATAAAACTCCTTGATTTCAAATGCTCCCTCCTCCACTCATGGAGTCTAAGATGGAATGTCTTATTTCTACGTTATGGGGCCTTCTCCTCTTCAGCTGGTAATACCACCACAGTGAATGTTTCACTAATTGTCTAAATACTTTTTTCAGTGCTATGCTCTTGAAGAGTGAGGATTATTGATTGGTGGTATCCTGTCCTTGTAGGCTTGCATGTTACTCTCCTATTAAGTGTTATTTTCTCTGTTATTGATACATTATCTGATTCTTGTTTTGCTGATGTGGTACCACCTCCTGCTTATCTGGATATTGTTTAAAAATTGTGTACTGAAGGTAGATGTTGTGATCTCTATTATTGTCACCTATGATTGATCTTTAGTTATATTTATTTTCAATGGCTCATGGGTAGATTATGGTAGAGGGCCACTAAACATATAGACTTAGACCCCCTTCTTTAGAATATTCTCCCAAATAGTCAAAATACGATTGATTGACAGACATAACCACATGTTATTTTAATACATAAATTGAAAGTAAATATAATTAAAATGGGAAAATTAGTAGCATTTGTTTTTAAAAGGATACTTCTTCTGAAAGTATGATCTATCAAATACAAAAATAAGAACTGCCATAGGTTGTTAGAAGAAATGAGAAATATTCAGGAACACAGTCCCTCTTTATATATGTGCAAGTATGTAAGTATGCAAGCCACTTGATGACAAGTGCAGATGTTAAGTATAATGTCTTCTCCTTCCTCTCAGTAGTCTCATCAACATTTATTATTCTCTCCGAAGATTCATTATTGCCTTTAATAATTTAGCACAACTGCAGTTATCATACCCAATACAATCTGTGTATCATAAGGAACTTCATCCCAGCTGTTCAGATGCAAACTTAGTGCACAACTGGATGATTAAGATTTCATTCACACTTCCAAAGATGAAGCTAGGAACCCTCCCTATTCTCTGTCTTCTTGATATATTGTGCTGCTGCCAATCACTGCTGTTTGGAGTAACTTTATGACCCCAAAAAACTTGATCTGCTGGTGTGACACCAGTAGGACAGATAGAGTAAGGAAACATTCTCAGGCCATGATACCTTGAGATGACAGTGTTGTCATCTACTTACAAGTGAAAGTTTCTGTAGTACAAGCAATCTCAGTGATGTTTAAGGCCAAGCTGAACAAATTAACAAAATAATGTTTCTTAACAGAATATTAATAAAAAATGTACAGCCACATTGGGAATAATTTTATCAAAATTTCTACTCCCATGTTGCCGCTTTGTTCATGAAAGATGCATCTTTGTAAGAGATTACAGGTAGTCTTCAGTTACTGACCTCTTATTTAGTGTCATTTCAAAGCTATAATAACACTGAAATGAGTGATAGGTATACAAACAGTAAAACTCAAGCTGCTATATTCTGGACCAACAGTAGATTTTGAATGCCATTGGAGAGCAATCTCAGGTAGAGCATATTGCTATATTCCAGGAAAAAAAGGACTAAAGCATGAGTGACTATCAGAACATTCCAACTCAGAAATCGATCCATTTGGTGCATGTGATGAACTTATGGAAATGTCCTTTTAGCCATAGCTGTCACCTCTTTAAGCATGTATCACAAATTGAAGAATATTCCTAAATTATGCATGTTATATCTAGAAGTGTAACTGCATCTAGAATGAAAGCTGGAAAAACTCCAGAACAGGAAATTCCTGAACCCATAGCCATACAATCTTGCTAGGCTTGAGCTATATCTGTCTCTCCCTAATCATACCTCAACACATTCCAAACATCACAGCAAGATTCTAATGGCTTTGCTTGTTCAGACAGTAACTGAGATATATAACAGGGTGTTAATGTCATGGTTCTGACAGATGAAACTCTTCAAAAGAACTTCGAGGCATTGTTTACTTAATCTTTTATTCGAAAAACAAAGTACCGGCACTACATAGTTGAAACCAAAAACTAAATTCCCCTCCCCTGGATACAAAGTAACAAAGCACAATTCCATCCTCCAATAAACAGTCATAAATTACATCCCCCAATTAGCTTGAAGCACGGGCTTTCTCCCCAGCTCTCCAGTCCGCCAAAACTCTATCAAGTCTGGGCCCAATGACCTTGGGTTCCCACGGCTGAGTTATTATTGTTATGACTAGCTGGACTCTCATCCACATTCCCCCTCCCAGCATCAACTAACTCTGTCTAAAAGCAATAGAGAAAAATGGCTGCATTTCCATCTGTTATCAAAGCAAGAACATCCAATGTTAGCAGCATTGACAGTTATATGTCTCTATGTCATTGAATAACCACAGCCAATAATCTAATGTAAATGTAAAGTAGGAACAGAAAAATCATCAAGCCCTGAAAAACTCCACAAAGCAATGGCCTTAGGCTCACTCACTCCCCTACCAACACTGATTAGAACTAAGTTCAAAGAAAGGACAACCAATGCAGAATAGTGTCTTTCATCTTCAGTCCCAAAGCCAGTCCAGAAGGATGCAATGATTGATGGTATCAAAAGCTGCTGATAGACAAGAAGGTCCAGGATACTTATAACTTTTTGGTTCATCTAGAGCAGGGGTGTTAAACTGCTGGCATATGGGCCGGTTGCATTATATGGATGCTGCACCCACCCCAGATCCAGCAATGCAAAAAAAGTCACAATATGCCAAAACACATCACATGATGTGGTGAATAATCCTCATTTCCCAGAGCCCTTTATCCAATTGCTTTTCCCCATAGACTAGAAACCAATGGTTGAAATCTGACCAGAAATTAAGTAAGAGTATTGGGACCAATGATGGCTTCTTGAGAAGAGAATGTATCACCTTAAAGGCAGGTGGAGCTACCCCCTCAATCAAAGATGAATTGACTACCATTTGGATGCAACCATACATTGCTCTTGGACGGTTTGACCAGTCAAGAGGGGCATGAATCCAATGCACAGCTAGTCATGCTAACAACCTGTCTACTTCCTCAAGACTTACAAGCTCAAACTTTTCCAGTTAATAGGCAAGACTGTGATTCAACCAACTCAGAGGGACTTGCTCAGCTAGTATCCAGCTCAAAAACGGATCTGAGCAATTTTATCCATCAGATAAAATAATAATCCTCACAAAGCTCTTGAGATGCTCCTTCAACCCTGACCTGCCTAGCCTCTAAAAACACCAATCTTTAAACAAGGCTGCCAGGTGTAAATTGTAGAAAAGGATTATATGGGAACAACAATTATACCTCAACCTTTCTTGGGAGATGCTAAGGAACCCAATCCTTTGCCTTGTAAATAGTAATAAATTATCCTGTTTTCCTTTGATTGTTTTAACTCTCAATTTCATCCTCGTCAGAAATCTCAGCACCACACTATTTATTTGCTTGTTTAATTAATTTGTAGGTCTCCCAACAGCATTACAGCACCTTGATAAATAGCAATTTCTCAAGGAGTCAGATCTGCTAAGGCTTCTAATTTTGTTAGTTCCTAATTGAAAATATTGTCAGAAGTGAGTTAAACACTTCTAATACATAAGCTCTGAATGACAACTTGTATAAATCAAGGTTTTGAAAACAGTTTTTTTCCAGAGGAAGTTATTTTGCTGTGACTATGGTTAAATGAAGAGATTCTTCTCCAATTAAACTGTGCATGTTCCACTTCTACATAAAGAGGGTGAAATATTACCACTATCTCAACAAGGCAGAATCTTTGAGCATAATATCCTTTTATGTTCATTTACATAACACTAAGCAAATTGTGTTCAGAGGAATATATGAAATATTTTAACCAACAAACAAAAAGAAATCAGGCCAAGCAATACCATAGTATTCCATAACAGCTGGGGTTTTTGTCAGACTTGTAAGAACCAGTTAGCTAAATTAGGGCAGTTAGAGAAATGCAGTTGGTATAGAATGAAAGAATTTCAGAATTTTAATGCTGAGTGTTAAAACACAGTGTTTGAAAACTGACACTCAGGGGCATAATTAAGGATGCCTTTGTACAAATGGAAGGTTAGCAAAGCAAGTTAAACAACATCATGCAATGCAATTTGTGAATACTTGATTCCAATAATTACATAATTGGAGCATATAATACTCCTTGTCAGAGAAAAGCATTTTCTTCCTTTTTACTGAGTGCTTTCTCAATTCACCCTCCCCTACACACACACTCTCAAATAATCAGGAGAAATTCAGAATAACAAAAGAGACTATGAAATGGCTGTTCAATGGTCGAACATTTGATTTAGTGCCCTTTCTTTGAGGGGAGAAGAGTTGTTTGTACTGTCAATCCCTGATAACAGTTTAATTTAACAACACAATAACATTTAGAAGATTATTAATATTTGATTACTAAATGGCATTCCTGTAATCACGACATGTCATTTTTTTCTTTCTTTTCCCATCGTTTTAATTATTGGTTTAAGAAAAGAAAAGAAAATGGATGCTCCTGTGATAAACAAGGTGCTGAAATTGTTTATAATCCTTTTGGTTAAAGCTGTGGTTTTTCTGTTAAAGATGGCATGGCAAGGAACATTAATTAAGGGTTTTATCTAAAATAGGCGGCCCCTGATTCCTATGATCATTCAGAACTGACATAGCTGGGAGACCAAAGCTGGTCCAAAAGTACATGCTCAGTTTCACCCACTGAGCTTCTGGGGGAGAGTCAGGACAGGGCTGGTTTGATGTACCCCACTGGATATTCAGTTGGTTCTGAAGCTGCATTCTATACAGCTATAGCATCTCTAGCTATACAGCTTGCCTGGCCTCTCCTTCTTGATGACCCCATAGCTGGACAATTCCATAGAAGCACGCATTAGGCTTAGCGCAGAGTTCCCCAACTTTTAAGATTGGCGGCCTGGAAGAGAGAAAAAAGGGGATGGTTTTGTGAGAGGGGTAGGTGCGTGCACGTGTGGGGAGAAGCACCCATTACTCACATGAGTGGGGCTGAGAGCACCTATGAGGCTCGCACAAGTGAGGCCCCGACCACTTGTGCGAATGGGGCCCCAAGTGTCACGTTCCTTGCACAAGTGAGACCCCGAGCGCCTGCGATGCTCGTGCGAATGAGGCCCCGAGTGCCCACAATGCTTGCGTGAATAAGGCCCCAAGCACTCACATAAGTGAGGCCCTGCACACCCACAACACTTGGACGAGTGAGGTCCCAAGCACCCATGATGCTCGCGCAAGTGGGGTCTTGAGTGCCTGCGATGCTGAGGCGAGTGGGGCTGTGCACACACATGCACATGCACCAGCCAGCCACTCAAGTGGCCCGGGTGCAAATGGGTCACAGACTGGTAGTGGCCAGAGCCCATAGGTTGGGAACCCCTGGTTTAGCAGAGCTGTCATCACTTCCCAAGATAAGTTTATACTGAGGTTCCAGGGAGATCTCTCCCAGGGGCCAGGCAAGGGTTCTTTTCTTCAGAAACTATGCCTAGTCCCAATTCAGGTTGTCACTTAAATAAACAGTTTCCATGAACCAGACCAAATTGGCTAGACTCATCCTAGGAAGATATTCATCGGATGTTGGAAATGTAAGCTAAAGTTTAGACTTCAGAAGATGGGGAAAAATTTGCTTAATATGCAAAAAAGGGAAATGAGTCTCATAAGCTAAAATAGGTCTCGGCCATTGAAACATACGCATCAAGGATTCATCATTATGAAACATTTTAAAATTTCAGTATATCTTCAAGGAATGGTTATACTATACTGTCATATAAATGTGATGCATGACTTAATTGCAACCTATTTGTTCACTATAATTAATAAGTGACCTACATGCTTGACCTCCATTGATCAAATGAAGGAAAGTCAGCCTTTGGAAGGGTGTTCAACAGGAAATAGCAGAGCCGTGGGCTAAGCTAAGAAATGATATATACATCTTGTTTGTAATATAATATATTCTACATGAGTTTGTTTTTGAAAAGTATTTTAAAATTCCTTGTGTTCAGAATACTGCAGGTTGCATTATCTTGTCAACTTCTCTTGCTCAACCTTTTCCTATACAGATCTCTGGACACAGTTATCTATGTGTTAGTTGCAACTTTTATTTTTAAATGACATGGAACCAGGCTATTTGAATATATACAAACAGATAACTCCAGTTATGAGTCTCTTTGATCATTATTAAATCCTTTTAAGAAAGGACCTTCTGTTGGTCTCACCAGCATCATAGGATCATCTACCTTATGTATCAGTCTGCTCAATAGTAGCTTTCAGGCTATATCTATTTGTTCCCTTATACTGGCAAGACAATATAATTATTTGGATGCAGGAAAAAATTTGAAATGTAAGTGAATGGTTAGGTGATAATTGAGCATAATTATGTACATAAAGCACAACATGTGCTTTAATTGTATTTTAATTATATGTTTTAAATAGTTTATTAGCTACTTTGAGTGCTATCTATTAATGGAAAGATAGAATATTATGTACATAAATAACAGCAGTAAATTAATTAGTGCATTGTTTCTGGATCAGATAGAAACTCTTGCAACTTTTCTTTCCTTTGTATTCATATTAAATAGAAAATGGATCAGGTGTGGATACACTAAACATGTTATTAGCTGCCTACGTTAGTGGTACCATACCAAAAAATCTTGGATGGTAAATTTGTTCATTAACATTTCCATCTGTCAATTGCAAAAGGCCACACTGCTTTGATCCACACATATACTACAGAGGTACATTAAGACATCTTATGTTCTTGGGAAGATCTTGATGTTTATGAAAGCCAATGTCAGCTAAAGAACTGACAGCTATAATTTCATATTTTTGTGTCATAGTAATAATATACACCCTCTGGACCCTAACACATATGCCTGTCCAAGGTCCTTGGTAAAGACTCGATAGGTGGATAAAAATGCCAAACCCAGTGAAAACTTCATAATAACAACAGTTATTATTACAATTAAGGAATTTATGTCCTAATCACTGAGCTTGTTGTTGAAGCCCAGATAGTATATTTGTCCTGGTTCAATTCACCTACAGAGATGGAGGAATGGCTGACTCTTTTTCTTCTTTTGAGGCATTATCCTTAGGCTTCTTTGGTGGCCTTGTCTAAATATCAGCCCTGCATCAGCTTGAGCCCTTAAGAAAGAATGATCCTTGACTCCATTTAATGAGAAAAGTATACTTTACTAAAGGTCAAGCAGAATACAGTAAAGCAAAAATAGAACTGGAGTTCACGTGCCAAAACTCCGAATAAAACTTCTCCCTGCTTAAGCCCTTCCCATAGCTGGTCCCCCCACTGTCCAATCACTTTAGAATAAGATGTTTTGGAAATGGCCGCTCCGATCATAGACTGGCTTGCAGCTGTATTCTTCTCATTGCGGAGTGACCTTGGGATGCTGTCTCAGCCAGGCTCTTAGCTTTCACTTTCCTTAGCTTTCACTTTCCCCCTTCCCCCAAGGTTCATGGCAGGCTGAAACTGAAGTGATTGCAGAAAGCAGACGTGAAGGGGCAGTTCTGACACTAAGATGAAAACATGATCTCTAGCCCAGTGCCTTTAACCACTGTACAAAACTGTCCCCTCACTAGATAGATTAAGATGTTTCTCACTGAGAAGGTAGCTTTCTGAGCAGGAAAAAAAAAATCAAGGGTAGTAGGCCTGATCACTCTCAGATGCCTGTCAGAGCTCCATTTTATTTATTTATTTCCCTTTTAATTTCTCTTGGAGAAATATGCCTTTTTAGCTTAGATATTGAGTTCTGTCATACATGTCACTTCAAAAAAAAAGGAGGGTGGGCATAAGAACCATGTTGTTTACATGGTGGGGAGGGAGAGAAAAAAAACACTGCATGCTTGCCTTCCAGAAAACTGCACTGAACCTTAAAACCATCTGGTTTTGCTATTTTGTTCTTGTTTAGAAACAGTTTGTGTTTGCAAATCACAGTTTAATGCATGGTAATAATCGGCAGGACTTTGTGAAGCATGAATCACTTTCCTTTATATGTAAGGGGGAAAAGCAGGGGAGGAGAGAAACTTTTTTGGATTCCTTTGAACACCAGAAGTATCTTCTGATGGACGTCTATTGTCACAATTTCAGGAAAGAAGGGAGGGAGGGAGGGAGGGAGGAAGGAAGAAAGGAAGGGTCTTAGGGAACCACTCTTAACCGTTTTCTTTATCTGGCTGTCACATCTTTTCATATTTATTCTGCCCCACATGTGGCATTAATATTATAAATGTAAGGAAAAATAGCCAGGAAGTAACTAAAAGTTGCTATCATACAATGGAAGATAGATGCCATGTATTAAAGGGCAGGGCTCCAATTTTTAGCCAATAGAAAAGTATCTTGGTAGAATTTATAATAATAATAGTAAAGTTGGAAGGGACCTTGGAGGTCATCTAGTCCAACCCCCTACTCAGGCAGAAAAACCTATACCATTTTGGACAAATGGCTGTCCAGTCTCTTCTTAAAAACTTCCAGTGTTGGAGCATTCACCGCTTCTGGAGGCAGGTTGTTCCACTGGTTAATTGTTCTAACTGTCAGGAAGTTTCTCCTTAGTTCTAGGTTGCTTCTCTCCTTGATTAGTTTCCACCTGTTGCTTCTTGTCCTGCCTTCAGGCGCTTTGGAAAATAGCTTGACCCTCTTCTTTGTGGCAGCCCCTGAGATATTGGAACACTGCTATCATGTCCCCCCTCGTCCTTCTCTTCATTAAACTAGACATACCCAATTCCAGCAGCTGTTCCTTATATGCTTTAGCCTCCAGTCCCCTAATCATCTTTGTTGCTCTTCTCTGTACTCTTTCTAGAGTCTCAACATCTTCTTTACATCGTGGTGACCAAAACTGGATGCAGTATTCCAAGTGTGGCCTTACCAAGGCATTGTAAAGTGGTATTAACACTTTACGTGATCTTGATTCTATCCCTCTGTTAATGCAGCCTAGCACTGTGTTGGCCTTTTTGGCAGCTGCAGCACACTGCTGGCTCCTATTTAAGGGATCGTCCACTAGCACTCCGAGGTCCCTCTCACAGTTACTACTATTGAGCAAGGTACCCCCTATACTATACCTGTGCATTTTGTTTTTCTTGCCTAAATGTAGAACCTTGCTTTTTTCATCATTGAATTTCATTTTGTTAGATAGTGCCCAGTGTTCAAGTCTGTCCAGATCCTTGTGTATCTTAAGCCTGTCTTCTGGAGTGTTGGCTATTCCTGCCAGCTTGGTGTTGTCTGCAAATTTGATGAGTTCCCCATCTATCCCCTCGTCCAAATCGTTGATGAAGATGTTGAAGAGCACTGGGCCCAGAACAGAGCCCTGGGACACCCCACTACACACTTCCCTCTATGTAGATGCAGTTGCCTTGAGGACCACTCGCTGAGTACGGCCGGTCAGCCAGCTATGGATCCATCTGGTGGTGATGCTGTCTACCCCACATTTTTCTATTTTGTCAAGTAGTAGGTCATGATCTACTTTATCAAATGCCTTACTGAAGTCCAAGTAAATTATGTCCACAGCATTCCTCTGATCCACTAATTTTGTCACTTGGTCAAAGAATGCAATAAGATTTGTCTGGCATGAACTATTTTTGACAAACCCATGTTGGCTTTTAGTAATGACTTTGTTTGTTTCTAGGTGTTCGCTGATTTGTTGTTTGATTATCTTTTCCAGGATCTTCCCAGGTATTGAGGTCAGGCTGATAGGTCTATAATTTCCTGGGTCCATTTTTTTCCCTTTTTTGAAGATGGGAACTACATCAGCTCTTTTCCAGTCCTCTGTGCTCCGGGATCTTTGAAAAATATAGTTCAGTGGTTCTGAGATCACATCTGCCAGTTCCTTGAGAACCTTGGAATGTAATCCATCTGGTCCTGGAGATTTGAATTCGTCTAGGCTGGACAGGTGCTCACTTACCATTTTCTTGCCAATCTTAACTTGTGTTTCTATTCTGTTTTAGAAACACAAGTTAAGATAGGCAAGAAAATTTCTGTGCCTTCATTATAGATCCATATTCTTACCATAGGAATCAGGAAGCTACTGGGACTACCCTGATGGATTTAATCCAGGAGAAGTTAAGGAAAGTGATATATAGATTGCCCTGGGTCATTTTGCCATTCCACCAAATGTCATTGACCAACAGGAAAATATCCATCAATTATTCTCCATGCCATGGTTGGTGCTCAGAAGAAAGCATGTTTTGGCAGACCGCTAGACCTTTACCTCCTGTCCCACTCTTTCTTCAGTGTCAATATTCCAAGCAAAACAATACTCTATCAAACAATTTCTTTCTTTCGTTCTTTCTCCAGAATGAGTGGATGATTATAAGACAGTGAGGAGAGAGTCAGACTGATGGCAGGAGGCTATTGATTGAGAGCAATATTCCAGCCTTGTGGCTGGTTACACTTCAAAGGTGAACAGTTTTCATGTTTTTTGGAAATTAGAACTGCCATAAGGAAGTGTGGATCAACCTATTTTCCAAAGCACCTGAAGAAGCAATGGGTGGAAACTAATCAAGGAGAGAACCAATCTAGAACTAAGGAGAACCAACCTAGAACTAAGGAAAACCAACGTAGAACTAAGGAGAAATTTCCTGACAGTAAGAACAATTAACCAGTGGAATGGTTTGCCTCCAGAAGAGATTGTGAGGAGTCATTTGTCTGAATGGTATAGGATTTCCTTCCTGGGTGGGGGATTGGACTAGAAGACCTCCAAGGACTCTTCCAACTATGTTATTCTGTTATTTTCTTCTGTTAAAATCACTGGATGAGCCAGCTGTTTTCTCTGTACATTATCTGCCTTTTCTTTGGAGTGGTGGAGCTAGGATTGGGAGGAGAGCCCACAAGAAGAAAGAGAGATAGACCACAGTGGAGGAGGGAATAGAAGAAGAGGATGGTTGTGCCCAATTAAACAAGGAACCAAAGCATATGGAGAAAAATGCAACAAAGTAGCTTTTATTGGTATGCACAACTAGAGTGATAACTCAGTTCCTGGGCAAAGGAATGCAAAACAACCCCAAACTTTAGCAAAGTTGTAGGCTATATATTCTCTTCTATTGAATATACATCCCCTGCAAGCCTTACATAAGGCTTACAAAGGCAATGTAAATTATAGCATGACCTTTACGGACAGAATCTGGTATCTGATTAAAAAAAAAGGGGGTGATTTCACTGTGGAGTTTCTATCTTCCTAAGGAGAATCTAAGCCAATCTTTTCTATTAATACAAGCACCATTCACAACAAGGAAAGACAACAACTTGGCTGCTGTTATCCTTCCCTTACAGAGTAAATCCTGCAATTTCAGTTTGTCTATTCCTTCTGTGGTGTAATTCAAAATCCCTCATAGAAATTAAGTAGATAAAGATAGAATATTATTATCCCACATGGTGTTTTTTTATGTTGGGGTTAAGATGCATGCTGAAAGGAAAAAAGCAGAAAGAAAGGGAGAACTTTTTTTCAAATACACCAGTACTTTCACTTACCCATGCAATTGTGGGGGAATGCCAGAAGGCAGTTTTGACCAAGGACCAAACTGGATGAGTAACAGTAGTGAAGATTTAGACAACTAAACTCGGGCTTGGTTTCTCTTTGTAAGACCACTGCCCAGTTCTTGGAGCTGTTTTTTTTCTGAAGCAAAGAGTGAACTGGCAATGGAGTAGAATACTTGGGGATCAAAGGGAAGGATGTGTCCTGCACCTGTTTAAAGTGGCCAGTAGGTTCTGGAGAGTTCCTAGCCTGGTGTTTTTCAAGCTTGGTAACTTTGACATGAATGGACTACAACTCCCAGAATTCCCCCACCAGCAGGGGGAGTTGATGTACGCACATCTTAAAGTTGCCAAGTTTGAAAAACACTGTTTTAGGATATAACCGGTGGCCTTCCGGGTGCGCTTCAAGGTGTTAGTAACAACTTTTAAAGCGCTCCATGGCAATGGACCTAGGTATTTGCAAGACCGCCTCCTACCAAATACCTCCCTTCGACCAGTCCGCTCCCACAGAGAGGGCCTCCTTAGGGTGCCTTCGCCCAGTCAATGCCGGCTGGCGACCCCCAGGGGGAGAGCCTTCTCTGTGGCAGCTCCTGCCCTCTGGAATGACCCACCCCCTGACCTACGTACAGTTGCAGACCTGCGCCTTTTTCGCCGATCCCTGAAGGCCCATCTATTCCATGCGGCCGGCCTGGCATAGTTTTGATTGGGCTTTGCTAGGGGTTTTATATGGGGTATTTTAGAGCAGGCTTTTTATTCAATATTTATTGTAATTTTATTATTGCCTGTTCACCGCCCTGAGTCCCTATGGGAGATAGGGCGGTATATAAATTTAAATAATAAATAAATAAATAAATAAATAAATAAATAAATAAATAAATAAATGAAGTCTGTCAGACAAAAATTGTAATGGGGAAAGAGGCAAGTATTTCTTCATACAGGAAAAACAAAAAAAACCCTTTAAGTTGCCTCAGCTATGGTCTGGGCAGGAGATAAAGACAGTTTTATGAGGACTTGGCATAAATACAACTGCTAGCCATATTCATGATGTAATATGAGATCAGAGATGATTCCTAAAGCTGAAGAAAGCCAGATTTACACCCATTTAGTCAAGAAACAGCTAGGTGATCATTGACTAACCACTGTCTCTTAAAATAAACTTAATCTACCTTATGGGATTATTATAAAAAGCACAATGAAGGAAAGGTGGAATTAAAGCAAAATTTACCATTAGGATTAATGAACTGATAGCCTCAGGCAACAGAAGCTGAAGAAAAAAAAAATTGAAAGAGACAAGTACAGGTAGTCCTTGACTTAAAACAGTTCATTTAGTGACTGTTCGAAGTTACAATGGCACCAAAAAAGTGACTTATTACTGTTTTTCACACTTACAACCATTGCAGCATCCTCATGGTCAAATGATCAAAATTTGGACGCTGGGCAACTGACTCATATTTATGACGGTTGCAATGACTCGGGGTCATGTGATTCCCTTCTGATAAGCAAAATCAATGGGAAAACCAAATTCACTTAACAGCTGTGTTACTAACTTAATAACTGCAGTGATTCACTTAACAAATGTGGCAAGAGAGGTCGTAAAATGGAGCAAATTTCACTTAACAAATGTCTCACTTAACAACAGAATTTTTGACCTCAATTGAGGACTACCTGTAAGTATCATGGAGCTTGCTTTTTTGGAGTGTCTTTTTTATCTTCAGGAGATAATTATCTTAATGGTGGTCAGTAGGATGTCAAAAATGCCCATTCCCCATTTCAATAGTACATTTCAGAGCTATAGTAGCACAGTGGTTAGAATGCAGTGTTGCAGGTTAATTCTGCTGACTGCCAGAGTTTGATCCTCACCGGCTCAAGGCTTACTCAGTCTTCCATCCTTCGGAGGTCAATAAAATGACCCAGATTGTTGGGGACAATATACTGACTCTGTAAACCTCTTAGAGAGGGTCGTAAAGCACGGTAAAGTGGTATACAAGTCTAAGTGCTATTGCTATCAAGCCATGCTAGCACATGGGGAGCAGCATAATGGGTTATCCTGCTTACATGGACAGAAAAGGTGTGTATAAATATATACATTTCAAAATGTATATGTATATTCTTGGAATAATGTAATATGAAAAAGAATTCACTTGTGCATTTATTTGCAGAATGCAGCAAGAATATAGTAGCATTGATTTCTGTCTAAATCAAAGGAAATTGGCATAAATCAGCTATATATTTTATTACATTCATATGACCTCTGGCTCTCATGGTGTTTCTCCCAATTTTATTTTCACATCAACCTCCCTAAGAGATAGGTAAAATAGATTAGCTCAAAGTCACCCAGCAGTAACTGAAACCCTGATTCTCCTTTGCCTAAACTCAAAACTTTAAACATCGCTTTCCCTAAATAAGACTCACTTATTGCTACATTACTTTCTTGACATGATTTGGGAAATGTACATTCAGTGGTTAAGAAAAAATGAGTGGAATCTCAAGTATCTTCTAAATTTAATCTGCTAGTAAGCGGGCAAGACACAAAAACAATCATTGCTTGTTAGATGTAGTTGATTTTTTCATTACCTGTCCACTTCGTAAAGAAGCTTGCTGTATTCATCATTTAGAATAGTGGTGCAATGAACACCAGATGTTTGAAGTGTTTTTTTCTCCTCTCTATAATTTAGTTGTGCTTTCAGAAGAAAAGGAAGGAAGCTGATGGTTTGACCTGGCCCAGGGGTAGTCAACCTTGGCTCTTTTATGACTTGTGGACTTCAATTTCCAGAATTCCTGAGCCAGCTAAGCTGGCTCAGGAATTCTGGGAGTTGAAGTCCACGAGTCATAAAAGAGCCAAGGTTGACTACCCCTGACCTGGCCAATTCATGTGGCCTCGTGACAAGAAACACCTGGTTTCCATCAAGACGTCATCTTTTCTTGACACAACTTTTCCATCAATATTTTTTTAACTATTTTGCCCAATTTTTACTGAAATGTTTTACAATGTTGAAATGTGCATATAAAAGAATACAAGGTTTGTCAAGTCTACATTTTTTTTTCTACATTCGTAGCTAAACTAGTTCACTACAAAATTAGAATTTGAAAAGATTGAATCCGTCGAAAACATTCACGTACATAAACTTAGATGCATGTATTCTTATTATCTTAGAGATATAGTTTAGCAATTCAATCTGAGCTTGAATCTCAAACAGAGTAATGTGTGTGCTTGAATATCCTTCTTTCTTTTTTTACCCAAGTTATCTAAGGATTAATTTGACTTCTTTACATTCACAAGGAAAAGTATTTATTTTAAAAGAAACTTCAAATTGATTTTATTTACAACAAAGGCATAAACAAACTTCTGGCACCTTAAAGACTGACAGCAGTATTACGGCAGAAAAATATTGCTATTTTTCTTGCCATTTCAAATTAATATCCCAATACATGTGCACTAATTTTATGGATGACTTTTTTTTTCTTTTCTGGCCTGACAATATCCCTCTTTATGATTATCCAAAGGATGGAAGAACAAGTGATCTGACTACATTTACGTTCTTCACTGATCTACATAGTGCCAAAGAACCAGATCTATATTGAGTTTGATGGCCTCATTATGCCTACCTCCATATATTATGAGGCATTGGAAGGAAAGAAAGAAAAGAGGAAAGGAATTTAAATTAAAGGAACTGGATGACCTTTTACAGCTGTCAGGTAGCAGTAATTTTACTTGTTGTGGTCTGCACAGGATTTTCAGAAGAATTGCAAGATTATATATATATATATGATGGCTGCTTGGCTGAGATAATATTTCACATTATATCATTGACAAGCAAGACTTGAAGTCCTTATTGGACCAATTGCAAAAAGCAGATCTGAAGTGAAACATGACAAAATCTTCCATTTTAAGTAATAACGATTGACAACAGGCATTGTACATTGATGAAAATTCTTTTTGACTGGATCTTAGAGATGGACAAGGGCACTGAGCCTGACTTCCTGCTTAGTGATGAAAACCAAATGAAGAAAGCTCTGGGCTTCCTTTGAAAATTCATGGTACTGTAAATAGGTTTTTACCCCCCCACCCAATATATATAAAGATTTACAGAAAGAGCACATTCTTCTATTTACATTTAGCTATATACATAACTGTTAAAATATTTATAGAATACAGAACACAGAATAATAGAGTTGGAAGAGACCCTGGAGATCTTCTAGTCCAACTGCCTGCTCAAGCAGGAGATCCTATACCATTTCAGACAAGTGGCTGTCCAGTCTCTTCTTAAAAGCCTCCAAATTGGACAAGGGCTGATGCGGTCCCATCTTCAAGAAAGGGGGAAAAACAGACCCAGGAAACTACAGACCAATCAATTTAACATCAATACCTGGGAAAATCCTAGAGAAGATAATCAAAAAACAGATCTGCGAACAATTAGAAGCAAACAAAGTTATAACTAGTAGCCAGCACGGGTTTGTTAAAAACATGCCAAACCAATCTTATTTCATTCTTTGATAAAGTGACTAACCTAGTAGACTAGTGAAATGCTGTGGACGTAGTATACTTAGACTTCAGTAAGGCATTTGATAAAGTAGATCACAACCTACTCCTTGATAAGCTAGAAAAAGGTGGAATAGACAACATCACCACCAGATGGATTGGTACCTGGCTGGCAAACCATACTCAATGAGTAGTCCTCAATGGCACTACATCCACATGGAGAGAAGTAAGCAGAGGGGTACCACAAGGTTCCGTGTTAGGCCCAGTACTCTTCAATATCTTCATCAATGACTTAGATGAGGGAATTGAAGGGGAACTCATCAAATTTGCAGATGACACCAAACTGGCAGGAATATCCAACATCCTGAACTCAAGATATTGACAAACTTGAACAATGGGCTCTATCCAACAAAATGAGTTTCAATGTGGAGAAAAACAAAGTCTTACATTTAGGCAGGAAAAATCAAAGGTACAAGTGCAGATTAGATGAGACCTGGCTTAAAAACAGTAACTGTGAGAGGGGCCTTGGAGTCCTAGTGGACAATCACCTGACTATGAGCCAGCAGTGTGCAGCAGCAGCCAAAAAAGCTAATACAAACCTGGGTTGTATAAACAGAGGCATAGAATCAAGAATACGCAAAGTATTAGTACTGCTTTATAAAACCCTAGTAAGACCACACCTGGAATACTGCAGTCAATTTTGGTCATCATATCACAAAAAAGATGTTGAGAGTCTGGAAAAAATTCAGAGAAGAGCAACTAAGCTGTTTGTCATATGTTTTAGTCTCCAGACCTTGGGTTTGGCTAGTCTAAAAAAAAGAAGGAATAGGGGTGACATGATAACAGTATTCCAATATTTGAGGGGCTGCCACAAAGAAGAGGGGGTCACGTTATTCACCAAAGCACCAGTGGGTAGGACAAGAAACAATGGTTGGAAACTGATCAAAGAGAGAAGCAACCCGGAATTAAGGAGGGACTTCCTGACAGTGAGGACAATTAGCCAGTGGAACAGCTTGCCTCCAGAAGTCACTGAAGGGACTTTGTGATGGAGGATGTGTTTGTTGTGTGATGGTGGTGGGACTTTATTTTTAACTTTACCATAGAGCAGGTATGCTAATACCTGTTGCCCAATCCCTAATTGTTTATTCTGTGAGGTTTTACATGCATTTTCATAAACTTTCATTCAACTTCCAGCTTTTCTGCTCATTAAGCTTGTGCTCTGTGGTCTAAGTAAGGAAAATCTTGCAAAGCAAAGATCTCATCTCAGTTTAATTTCAGAAAGATGTAGCTGATGAGACATTTTCTCAAACTTCAACCAATAAAACACCATACTTTTGTAACCAGTTTCTGAATGTCAAACACTCATATTCCCAATGACATAGCTAGACCCTGAACATTTTACTTAAGAATCCACATGATTGTTTCCTAGAGTCTTGTTGGATAAATGCCACAGTTTTATCAATAGAATCATGGAAATCATTATTGCCTCAGGATTAAGTGGCGAAATGGACAAATCAAGAAATAAAGTGTGCCAATAAAAATGGAAATGGCACTGAGTACAAAAACAGCACAACTATCCCAATAAATTAAAATCCAATCTAAAGAACTATAAGCTGTAACAGCTGCTTCATGTTTGATAGACTACTGGGAGTTTTGTTTTTGAGCCAGGATATATGATGTCCCTACTTGCAAATGAGTTTATTTGGGATATTCTTAATTTATACATAGAAATAGTGTGTGTATGTGCATATATATAAAGGGGAAAATAGATCGTATTACTTCCCCAATAACTTCTGTGTTTTGAAGAAAAGTTTTTCACTTTCTTGATGTGCTGGAAAATGAATGACCATAAATGGCACATAAAACAGTGCTGCAAGGCTGTTTTGAAGTACCTGGAACTTACAACCACCCCGACTATTTTTATCAGCTCCATAAGAATACACAGGCAAATAATAAATCCATGATTCACCAGTCAATCCAAGCCAAATGACATTGGCTTTAAAAACAAATGTCCCAATCAAAGCAATACTAAAGTCTGGACAATAAATATGAGGTGTGTCACAGCTTAAGAACAATGAAGTCTTTAGACACCACCAAAGATCTTACGATCATAGCAAGAAAAACAGACCAAATACCAACCAACAAGTTCTGTTCAGAGAACAAAACTTCAAATTATTTCTTTTTCTTCTTATGTTTTATTGTTGAAATTCTTCTTCATGCACAGAATAATAGACGGAACAGAAATTTCCCTAAAGATTTATACTCAGTAAGAGCAATCTAAATTTGCAAAATTACTGAAATTTCATACTCCTTGAGTTTATGCATCTACAAGATGGTGATGATGATGATGATGATGATGATGATGATGATGATGATGATGATGATGATGATAATGATGATGTGCCGTCAAGCCATTGTCAACTCCTAGCAACCTTATTTTCTCCATAAGGATCTATCCCTCTCCTTCTCTTTACTTTCACCTTTCCCAGCAACAAAGCCTTTACCAGAAAGCCAGATCTTTGCATAATGTGTCCAAAGTAGGATAATTTGAGCCTGGTTATTTGTACCTTGAGTGAGAACTCTGGGTTAATTTTTTCAATGATCCATTCACTTGTTTTCTTGGCTGTTCACAGTATTCTCTGGATTCTTTTCCAACACCAAAGTTCAAAACCATCAATAACTCTTCCAATCCTACATCTTTAAAGTTCAGGTTTTGTTTCCATAGAGTATCATAGGGAAGACCATGATTATATCATCAGAATACAAATTTTGATTTTGTAGGTATAGACACATGACAACATTTGAATATCTTTTCTAAGGCTTTTGTAGCTGCTCTCTCAAGTAGTACCCTAGAACATATTCCTGACTGCGTTCCTTCACTGTTGATGGTTGATCCCAAAAGGCAGAAGTTATCCAACACTTTGATATCTCTATTGTCAGTTTTAATTAACAATATGACTAAAGCTTAAATAACATTTCTGATCAAGGAAGTGAAAGGCATACATCTCTATATGAAAACATGCCATACTTTGGTTTAATGAAATGGAATGTTAACATTGTAACAAGGAAATTTACTTCATTATTCAAGGGTCCTTGAACATGCAGGCTAGCCAAAGATTGTAAAATAGCATCAATCACATGGATGGAAAGAAGAAAAAAGTTAATTCTTTCATTCAGCACACCGACTGATGATGAGTCATCAAAAGTCATTTGCAACCCGAGAGGATACATGTCATTAGGTTAATGAAGCTACCTCATTCAATAACACTTATTCCCAGACAAGTGACCTATGCCTGAGACCTATGTATTGTGCATGTAAGATAAGGAAAAAAGCAGAATTGCCATATTCTTGTTAACTTCATATCTGGCTTCTACAAAGACACCCTTGGGTTTAATTTGCATCATAATGCCCTATCCCTATGAAAGAGTACCTGTGCTTGACAGATACTGTAGAACATGCTAAGCTTGCATTTTCTTTCAGCTGAATAAAAAATGGTCATGAACTAAAGCAGAGGCAAGGTTTAACAACAGACACATGGGATAAAGCAAAGGCAAAGTCCAGAAGTCAACCAAAGTAGCAATGAGAAGTGCCAATCAAGACTAGAGGTTATGCACAATCTGAGGTCATGTTACAAATTTCCACTTTTACATATTTGCATATCTATATATGATATGAGTAATAAGTTGTGCTTTTTGCATCATGACCTCATGACAGCAGGGCATAAGTTGGATACAAGTAAACACCATAAGGTTTGAGGCAATGGATCCAGCATCTATCTGTAGGAGTATATACAGTGAAGATGCCATTCACAGCAAAGGGTTACCATTTGATGATGAATTTTATCCCAGAAACCACAGAGGATATGAATCTCTTCCTTCATACAGTTGGCTTTCATCATCTCTATCCAAAACACAAGCCCACCCAGAATCAGCATTGATCTTTATTCCCAGAAAATACTGTCTTGCAAATGTATACTTCAGCATCCTTCAGTATTTTGATTTTCTATCCCACAAAGATTGTTCTCATAGGCTTATACCTGAATCAAAATTTTTCTGGTCATATTTTGGGGTGGCCAGGTCCATCCTAGTAGGGATCCAGCTGTTCTATACTGGCAGTGTTGGATTAGGTTTCTTGAAGATTAGTCAAGATTGAGAGCTTTGGGACACTCCTCAAGATTAACCTCATTTTGTCAATGTTGAGTCTACCATCAAGTTCTACTGTCTACTGGCCATGATGAATGCAACAAAAACAAGAGCCCCAACAAAAAGTAATGAAGGTTATTAAACATTAAAACAAATTAAAACTTTCTGTGTTGTTCTCATGACATATACCACTCAGCCAGTACAGTATGTTCTTTCATTGTTTTTTCCAAGGCTTTCTCATATATGAAAGAAAAGAAGCAAAGGTTTCACAATGTAGGCTATCAGTGGTCTTATTTTAGCAACAACATACAACAGTTCTCTTAAGCTGCTAAATCCAAGGTTCCTGTCTGCCAGAGCATTGTAATAAGTAGCTTTAACCTGAACAATTCTACTTTTAATAGGAATATTGTCTTCAGAAAAACTTATTGCATTGGTTGTTGTAACAAGGCCACTTCCATCAGTTACTGTTATCACTGTTAGGCAAGGGAAGTTATCTAGAAGTATTGTTTTAATAGGACCATGCGAGATGGAGAATGACATTCCTTCAACTAGAGAATGCTTCATTCAATCTACTTTCATTTTATTGTATACTATAATAAATCCTGATGTTAATGCAACATATAAGTCTTGGTTCAGGTGAGCAATGTACAGTATATGTCAAATATATACATAGAAGTTCAGCGGAGTACTTGATAAAATCAGAAATTTGGTAAAAACAAAAATCAGTAGGCTCCATATTTTCTTTGGGTACTTTTTTCCCCTTTTTCTAACATGATGGTGAAGTCTGTGTGTGTAACTCCTAAGAGTTTTGCAAGCTGTGTGAAGAACCTTATATAGCAACCCTGCATTATGATTTTCTACTTCAGCTATAGTTCACCGGGGTAAAACTCTAATCCAAAACCAACAATACCACCGTGATAAAGAAAAGTTTGTTTTCCACATAAAGGTCTCATACTGTAGTACCCAAGGAAGAGTTGTGGGAGAGATTACAAGGAAATCTCTAAAGCCATCTGTTCAGTTTACAGCCCCAAGGAAGAATGTACACAAAAACTCATATCAAATTTCTGAGGTCCGTCAGAAGAATGTAAAATAAGTATAGATATACTTGCTCCCCTCTAAAAGCGCAACTTATGCCTTTCCTTATACATTGAGAGGTTGTAGGATTGATGCAGGGGTAAGCCTGGCAGAGGTAATTACATTAATGTCATCAGTTAGGTTTAGGATGCTGCAATGCGTTGCATCTCTCATCTCTCTCTTGATTACAGTGTTTACAAACTTTGGCTGTGGATGAGGAATTTCACCATTGCATAAATAAAACTTTTCATTGCATATTATTATACAATTATTATTATAGGCAGGGAAGGTGTGCTACAGACTCCATCAGTCAAATAATTTTGATTGCCGGAGTCTATAAACAGGGTCTTTTCTACCACTGCCCCTGCACTGTGGAACATCTTGCCCTCAGAGGTGAGGAAAGCCACTGATCTTTTGGCCTTCTGCAAAGGAATCAAAACCTGGCTGTGTAGCTTTAAGTGGGAGACCCAGAGGCCATGACAATCACCACCACACTGCCTGTATTAACAAACATTAATCTTGGAATTCTTCATCTTTCTTCTTTTTTTTTGAAATGTTTACAATGTTGATTTATAATTTTAAAATCTTCAATTGTTCTGGTTTTAATGTTCAAGTTTACTGAGCCTCTCTCCGAGGGAGATGGGGGTTAAGAAATATAAAATATAAATAAATAAATTGTTTTTAATAAGCTATTGGAATGGCAATTAAGTCTAAGTCAGCACTGGTTTAATGTCACCTGTACCACTATTTGCTGAGCCAGATGTGAATTACAAACCTGGAAACTAAAACCTACAAAGAAGTTTTGCAGGATCTGGGTATGGCCAGTCTAGAGAAAAGAAGGACTAGGGGTGACATGATAATGCTATTCCAGTAATTTGTGGGCTGCCACAAAAAGAGTGGATCAACTTATTTTCCAAAACACTGGATGCAGGACAAGAAACAATGGATGGAAACTAATCAAGGAGAGAAGCAATCTGGAATTAAGGAGAAACTTCCTAACAGTGAGAACAATTAACCAGTGGAAATTGTGGGTACTTGATCAGTTAGGGTTTTTAAGAAGAGTCTGGACAGCCATTTGTCTGAAATGGTATAGGCCAGGGTCTTCTGCTTGAGTAGGGAGTTGGAGTAGAAGACCTCCAAGGTCCATTCCAGCTCTATTCTGATTGATTGTTTGTTTGTTTGATTGATTGAAGAAGATTCTTCTACTGCTCTGTTAAAAGAGTTCCTGAATCAGGTACAAGTCTTAAAACCAATCCAACAAGATCTGGCAGGGCTCAAATATAATTTAAAACTAATGCAAGAAAAAAAATGTTGCTGTAAGGAACAATTGGCAATTACTCGAGCCAATCATAATATTTTGGATAAATGAATTGCTTTCTTAGAGTCACAGCAGCACAGGGAAAAATTACATGTGATTGATATTGATGATTCTCTAAGTCAATCAAACCTGGCTGAATTTATGGAAGATATTTTTTTTCAAAAAGTTTCTTTGGGGTGGCTTTTCCAGTTGAGATTCATCCTGTGATTTAACAAGAAGAAAGACTGGAACGATTATTATTGAACTACACAAGAGATGAGATTTTATGTCTATTTCTGCAGGAATCCATGATGTTTCCTTTGAAGTGGAGTTCTAGTCAAACTAAGCTATCAATTTATCCTGATTTCACCAAAGACGTTGCAGGGAAAAAAATTACAAAAGTTTACAAAATCTTGAACTCTCTTCAGATCAATACAACTTCAATCGTCTTCCAGCTATATTCTGCATTAATTATCAAGATCAGATCCACAGATATTTCTGCAGATGCAGGGGCCTTTAGTCTATCTTTAAAATTTGCTGATGAACCAGCCTGACTGTGTTGTTTTTTATGGAATATGCTGTGGGAGAAGTCTGAGTTTGCCTACAGCTCTGTTGTAAAAAGGCCCAATTTTAAAAGGTTTATTCATCTACTATACTCTTCTTAGTTTATGTTTTGGCTATATTCAAGATAAAGAGTCTATTGGTTATTTTTAACACACAGTACATTTTTTTACAACTTGTAGTGTCTGCAATTGTGTAATTCTCATTGTATGAAGAGAGATGAAATCACCATACAATCCCCTTTGGAAAGTCATAAAGTTCATTTTTCTTGCTTTTATTCTCATACATGTATTTTTCTTTTAGCACTTTTTAAAAATCATTTTATTAATGTCACTTGTCTTTTTTAATTTTTACATACATAATTATGTTTTCTTTCAATATATGTGTGTACATGTATGTAATAGAAAGTTATTTAATGTTAAACTGAGTCTTTATGAAGATTCTACATCTGTGAGCAATACTAAAAATATGTTAAACGTTTAAACATAGAAAAATTCATTATTAGATATTTGTTAAATGGAATAAATCATAACATTAATTGATATTCAGAGAACATTGATAAGTGGTCCAAAATAAAATGTATGGATGAAGTTGCAAGAATCCAAGAAACAAAATGTAATTTTAGCATATTTAAAATCAACAACAACAACAACAATAATAATAATAATAATATCACAGTTGTAGAGAACCGAAGCATACAGCTGATTGATATCGCTGTACCAGGAGATGCCAGAGTCGAAGAAAAAGAACTGGAAAAAATTACGAAATATCGCAACCTGGCCATCAAAACTGCGCGATTATGGATGAAACATGTAACAGTGGTACCCATTGTCATCAGGGCACTGGGAACTATGTCCAAAAACTTTGCAAAATACATCAAGAAACTGCAGCTTCCTGCAATAACTCCAGCAATGTTATAAAAAACTGCACTACTCGGAACATCTTATATTTTAAGGAGATACCTGGTTGACACCTAGGATGCTGGTAGCAATCCGTGTCAATCATCAGCGCCAGCCAATTTGAATGTTCATTTGATTGAGGTTCATGTTTAATGAATAAAATATAATAATAATAATAATAATAATAATAATAATAATAATAATAATAATAATAATAATAATAGTAATAATAAAGTTGAAAGGGACCTTAGCGGTTATCTAGTCTGAATCCTTGCTCAGGCAAGAAACCCTATACCATAAAGCTTCCAGTGTTGGAGCATTTACCGCTTCTGGAGGCAGGTTGTTCCACTGGTTAATTGTTCTAACTGTCAGAAAGTTTCCCCTTAGTTCTAGGTTGCTTCTCTCTTTGGTTAGTTTCCATCCATTACTTCTTGTTTTGCCTTCAGGTGCTTGAAGAATAGCTTGACTCCCTCTTCTTTGTGGCAACCCCTGAGTTATTGGAACACTGCTATCATGTCATCCCTCATCCTTCTTTTCATTAAAGTAGACATACCCAATTCCAGCAACAGTTCCTTATATGTTTTAGCCTCTAGTCCCCTAATCATCTTTGTTGCTCTTCTCTGTACTCTTTCTAGAGTCTCAATATCTTTTTTACATCATGGTGACCAAAACTGGATGCAGTATTCCAAGTGTGGCCTTACCAAGGCATTGTAAAATGGTATTAACACTTCACGTGATCTTGATTCTATCCCTCTGTTAATCCGACCTAGCACTGTGTTGGTTTTTTTGGCAGCTGCAGCACACTGCTGGCTCATATTTAAGTGATTGTCCACTAGGACTCCAAGATCCCTCTCACAGTTACTATTACTGAGCAAGGTTCCACCTATATTATACCTATGTTTTTTCTTGCCTTAGGACAGAATTGATTATTTATAGGAGACTCATTTAATGGAGACTCCTTCCATTTCTTTTTTTTTAAATATATTTTATTAATTTTTTACAATAACAATCTTTAATGCTTGGTAAACAACGTGTTGTCTGGTTCATATATTTAGCAACAATCAGTAGTTGTTAATTTATATGATTCCATAATCAACATACTAGCTAGTGATACATATCCTTAATCTTCTCTTCTTCCAATACTTTTTTCCCTTTTGCCAACATTGAGTAAGTACAATTCTTAGTAGTTTCCTGCCTGAGCAGGGGGTTGGACTAGATGACCTCCAAGGTCCCTTCCAACTTTATTATTATTATTATTATTATTATTATTATTATTATTATTATTATTATTACAACATACAATGAATCAAAACATTTTCTAGTGTTTATACAAATCACGTCAACATCAATGTATAACATCCTTTCTAATCAGCTTATGTTTCAGTTGTATTTACAAAGAATTATTTTATTAAATCACTATAGATCCTGCTTTCAAAGTTCTTATTTAAACTTAATTTCCCCTCAATATTCAAAACATTCCTGTCAATTATAATTTTCTCAAAATTACATTTAAATGTCCAGACATTTCATTCACATAAGCCATCCCAGTGTTTTTATATTTCTCATCTCATAAAAGAAAAAAATGCTATACTGCTTATAAATCACATCCCTCTTACTATAGGAGCCATTTATACCCAAAATTTATTTTTTTAGCCGTATTCAAACAAGTGTTTAGTCATGAAGTACTCCATCTGATCTCTTGAATCTAACTCTAGCCTTCTTCTTTTGCCAAACAACTTTCTGAGTCAATGTGTTCAGCTTCCTGTATTTTTATAAATGTTATTAGGAACGGGGAAGAGAGATTAGGTGGAGTACCTTTGAGGGTACTTTGCCAATTTATATTTGTTAAAAAGCTTCCACTTTCCTTTTCCTTCAGTTTCTCTTTTTAGTTTTTGTCTCCCAAACTCTGGTGGTTCTCCTGGTGCCTCTATAATCCATTTTGTTGGATCTTCTTTCTTGTCTTCTAGTTTATTTTGAAGTCCTGAAAGATAAGATGCTTTTTTCTTTTCCAATATTATAACAGAATCTTGCAGATTTTTCTTTGGCTGTGTTAAGCTGTAATTCCTTTCATCTGTAGCCTCCATCTTTGGGTCACTTTCCTCTGATTTCTGTTTTATTGTCTGATTTATTTGTTCATGTTTTTATCGTCATTTACTGAGAATTTTTTAGTTGTGAGCTTAAGTTAAAGATGTGCTCATTTATGTCATCTAAATTATTTTTAATCTCATCGTGATTTGAATCAATTGTGATTTGAATTAGTTGTGACATAGCATGCATTTCCTCCTGGAAGATATTTGCCTTGTCTTGAAATATTATTCCTGAAGATCTCTGATGTTCTGGGCTGGGAGTTTCTGAAAAGAATCTTGGGTGTGGTTTCCTATCACTTTTAGTTAGGTATGCAACATCCATTTTATCTCCCCCCTCCAAATGATCTTTCACAGGTACCATAATCCTCGTATATTAGTCTTATCCAATCAACCAATCTTAAGATCCAAACAACAAAGTCTTGTATAATTCTTATCTTTATGTATGGTCTTTATAGTCCAATGTGTTTCCAATTGTCAATCCACTACTGAAAGCAATATTTTATAACAGTTCTTCTGCTCAGAGCTCCTACAATTATCACTCAGCCAAAATTTGCAGTCCAGAATGCTCAACCACCTAAGAGCAATTTATTTATTTATTTAACAAGATTTATATTCAGGAGCTTCCCCCCTAGAAGAGTACCCAAAGGTCTAGGTTTTCCTTTCTCTGCAAACAGTTCTTGAGCCTAAAGATCACAGCTCATTAAGTGTTTATAATCCAAGAAGGTCAGCAATTTTTATAGTTCTCAGTCTGTAGTAAATAGCCCAATGTATTTTCTCTCCTTTATTCCCAGTGTTCTTTGTTTAACTGAGAGTCACTGAGGATCAAAGGGACAGGTTGTTATCTGTTTCTGGGCATCTTGCCAATTTCTGAGCCAAAACAGATATAATTTTATACTCTAATCCATCACTAGATGTCAGTAGCTAAGCATTTTCCAACTTTTAAAACAGAAAATTGTTTTCTTGTAATTTCATCAATATTCTTTCAAAGGGAAGATCTTAACAATTTCCACAATTTTCAGGTTTATCCAGACTATAGCTTTATATTAAATTCTATTTCAATATATTTCTGTTTCTCATACAAAATTAGAGCCACTTCTGTCTATGGAAGGGTGGGGTGATCCCCTTCCTTCTCACTTTCAGAGGGTTTTTGCTTCTTGGGGAACTTTTCCAGTTGCAAGATAGAAGAAAAAAGATCGATATTCTCACCCAGTTTCCCATACACTGTTCACAGTCTGTTCTAGTTGGTGCTTTTGGACTTTGGCTGCCAGTAGTTTGGGCTAGTCACCAAGGTGCAGCTAGCTTTTCTCCTGTTTGTTTGGAGAGCTTCCCCCAGATCAAACTGAATGACTGCTGTCTTTCCGTGATCAAGAGGGGCCCCCTCCTTCTTCTTCACCTTTCCGGGGTGATTTTAGACCCATTTAGGGTCCCCAGGCAGGATGAATTCAGTCATGGGGTGCGGAGTTTCGCAATCCCTCAGCTGCATCACTACAACACAAAAGCAGAAATCCTTCCATTTCTTCTTACAACAGAACTAATGTAAATATTGAAGACCAGCAGATCCATGGCTGATCTTATAACACCCACTTTGATAGGCTGTATTTGAATATGATTTTTGAGCAAGATATGTATCCACTTAATATCATCCAACCTGCACTTAACAAGCTTTCTAATCAAGATTCCATTTTATCAAAAGCTCTCCTAAAATGAAGATGTATTACTGTATGTCTATAGCATTTCCATAGTCTAATGAAAAACCTATTTAATTAAAAATAAGAGATTAGTCTGTCAAGATTTATTCTTGACAGATCCATGCTGACTTTTCATAATTCTCTTTGTGTTCAAGGTGCTTTCAGACACATTATCCACTCTAGAAACTTCCCAAATGTCTGTGTCAGATTAACTGATCTTTAGTTTGCTGAATCATCTTTTTCCCCCTCTTTTTGAAGGTAGAGACAACATTGGCCTTCTCCAATTATCTGGCACTTTACCAATTCTCCCAGAATTTTGAATTTTTTCACCAGATCATTATGCAGTACCACTAAAAGAATGTCCTTCATCTGGTTTGGTCTGGGAGATTTAAACACATTCAACATAAAGATGTCTTCTGACTTTGTTTCAATCTCTCTCAAATGTCAGTCATGCTCCTTCAGTTCTGTCATTCACAATTTTCTATGGCATACCTTTTTGTTGGAGAAGACAGAACTAATAAATAAACTAGAAGGGAAGTTTCAAGAATAGAGGTGGAAAGGAGAAGGAAAAACATCTTCCTTTTAAACCAATGAAGTCCAAACAGAAGTACACCATGAAAGAGGATATGGCTAAAAATAATTGTGGATCCTGATATATCACACATGTGTTATATTTTAGACTGTCTCACTTTCATTCCTGACTTTGTCCTATTCTAGCCATTCTTCTGGAACATCTGGTATTCTACATATCTTCTTCTACTACCGTAGCAAATAGTTTCCATTAAATGTTGTTATCTCTTCATCTGAATAACAGAGTTGGAAGGGACCTCGGAGGTCTTCTAGTCCAACCCCATGCTCAAGCAGGAGTCCCTGGTAATACTGTAATACTGCTGGTAATACTGTACTCAAGTATAGGCTTGAGAGAAGAGTTACTCTGTAGAAAGATGAACATGACTCCCCATGTAACCCAGGTTTGTTTCACTTTCTAATAAGAAAAGATATGCTTGACATTTCTGGATATCCAATATTCTCCATATATGAAATTAATAAAGATGGGATGTGACTTGCTACAATTTGTTTGTTAGCATGCCTGCAATTACTCCTGGTTCTCCAAGGACATGGCCTGATAGATGGTGCTTCAGGGGAAAGAAATGTAAGTTTTGTTACTCTCAGCATCTTTTTGCATCTTAATGAGCCTGAGAAAAGGAAGGGGGGGGGGAGGAAGGAAAGAAGGAGGAAAGGCAGGGAGATAAGAGACAAGTGGGAAGGTTAAGCTGAAACTGGAGTGTAAGATTTGCCTCCAGGCCACTCATCAGGAACCTAAGCCCATAACAATTATATTGTTTGTTATGGAAATAATGAAAGAAAGTAATTAGGGTGATGCTGTTAAAATTACCTGCTCTATGTAATATATGTTTCCTAAATTAGTTTGGCAAGTGTGCTTTGTAATAATCTGAGCCTGTACTAAAAACAACCAAACAGTAGTAATTAGGTAACGGGGCAACGATATTGACAGCTTTTTAGTGGGGCTTTTATTTTTAATTTGAAACTGGACAGGTCCCACAGTGAGCAAGAACCTTGTTTAGTGATTTTGGAGAATGTGATGACGTTTAGCAATTAATTAAACAGAAAAATCTTTTTCTCCCCCTCTCCTGGAATCAAGAGTTATAACTGCCACTTTTAAGTGGAGTCCTTTGTGTAATTAATACAGCCATCAACTGAAGAATTTGTCAAGGAGTAATTAAAAACACACACACCTTCTTGTTATCATTTTCACTGTGCTCCCTTTGAAAATGGGTGTGTGTGGGGGGAATTCAATGAAACTATTATGCATATAAAATACATACAAAAAATAATTTAGGGACTGCACATCAAAAGTCTGTAGATTTTGTACATCTGGTGTCACTGACCCTACACTTATAAAAGCCACACTAAAAATGTTCTCTTCAAATCTCCCCTTTTCACTTTGCCAAGTATAGTAATACTTATACATATTGTGGTATTGTAAACTGCATTTCCCCAGATGCTGTAGACCAGTGGTGGCGAACCTATGGCATGGGTGCCAGAGGTGGCACTCAGAGCCCTCTCTGTGGGCACGGGCACCATTGCCCCAGTCCTAGGCCTTCAGCTGGGTTTTATAAAACCTTTTCGCTCTAGGCCTCCACCGCCGTGTGCAAAAAAAAAAAAAAGGTTCAATCAATCAATCAATTTCAACTTTTTGTGGGGGAAAAAAAAGATCTTGCAAAGTTGGAATTGATTGAGTGAACTTTTTAGTCCCACTCAGTTCTGCCGTTACCACTGCAGCCACGCCCACCCAATGGGCCACACCCACCCAATGGGCCACGCCTACCCAATGGGCCACGCCCACCCAGCACNGCATTTCCATAGTCTAATGAAAAACCTATTTAATTAAAAATAAGAGATTAGTCTGTCAAGATTTATTCTTGACAGATCCATGCTGACTTTTCATAATTCTCTTTGTGTTCAAGGTGCTTTCAGACACATTATCCACTCTAGAAACTTCCCAAATGTCTGTGTCAGATTAACTGATCTTTAGTTTGCTGAATCATCTTTTCCCCCCTCTTTTTGAAGGTAGAGACAACATTGGCCTTCTCCAATTATCTGGCACTTTACCAATTCTCCCAGAATTTTGAATTTTTTCACCAGATCATTATGCAGTACCACTAAAAGAATGTCCTTCATCTGGTTTGGTCTGGGAGATTTAAACACATTCAACATAAAGATGTCTTCTGACTTTGTTTCAATCTCTCTCAAATGTCAGTCATGCTCCTTCAGTTCTGTCATTCACAATTTTCTATGACATACCTTTTTGTTGGAGAAGACAGAACTAATAAATAAACTAGAAGGGTTTTTTTTTTTTAAAAAAAAAAAAAGTTCCAAGAATAGATGTGGAAAAGAGAAGGAAAAAAATCTTCCTTTTAAACCAATGAAGTCCAAAACAGAAGTACACCATGAAAGAGGATATGGCTAAAAATAATTGTGGATCCTGATATATCACACATGTGTTATATTTTAGACTGTCTCACTTTCATTCCTGACTTTGTCCTATTCTAGCCATTCTTCTGGAACATCTGGTATTCTACATATCTTCTTCTACTACCGTAGCAAATAGTTTCCATTAAATGTTGTTATCTCTTCATCTGAATAACAGAGTTGGAAGCAGGAGTCCCTGGTAATACTGCTGGTAATACTGTACTCAAGTATAGGCTTGAGAGAAGAGTTACTCTGTAGAAAGATGAACATGACTCCCCATGTAACCCAGGTTTGTTTCACTTTCTAATAAGAAAAGATATGCTTGACATTTCTGGATATCCAATATTCTCCATATATGAAATTAATAAAGATGGGATGTAACTTGCTACAATTTGTTTGTTAGCATGCCTGCAATTACTCCTGGTTCTCCAAGGACATGGCCTGATAGATGGTGCTTCAGGGGAAAGAAATGTAAGTTTTGTTACTCTCAGCATCTTTTTGCATCTTAATGAGCCTGAGAAAAGGAAGGGGGGGAGGAAGGAAAGAAAGAGGAAAGGCAGGGAGATAGAGACAAGTGGGAAGGTTAAGCTGAAACTGGAGTGTAAGATTTGCCTCCAGGCCACTCATCAGGAACCTAAGCCCATAACAATTATATTGTTTGTTATGGAAATAATGAAAGAAAGTAATTAGGGTGATGCTGTTAAAATTACCTGCTCTATGTAATATATGTTTCCTAAATTAGTTTGGCAAGTGTGCTTTGTAATAATCTGAGCCTGTACTAAAAACAACCAAACAGTAGTAATTAGGTAACGGGGCAACGATATTGACAGCTTTTTAGTGGGGCTTTTATTTTTTAATTTGAAACTGGACAGGTCCCACAGTGAACAAGAACCTTGTTTAGTGATTTTGGAGAATGTGATGACGTTTAGCAATTAATTAAACAGAAAAATCTTTTTCTCCCCCTCTCCTGGAATCAAGAGTTATAACTGCCACTTTTAAGTGGAGTCCTTTGTGTAATTAATACAGCCATCAACTGAAGAATTTGTCAAGGAGTAATTAAAAAAACACACACCTTCTTGTTATCATTTTCACTGTGCTCCCTTTGAAAATGGGTGTGTGTGGGGGGAATTCAATGAAACTATTATGCATATAAAATACATACAAAAAATAATTTAGGGATTGCACATCAAAAGTCTGTAGATTTTGTACATCTGGTGTCACTGACCCTACACTTATAAAAGCCACACTAAAAATGTTCTCTTCAAATCTCCCCTTTTCACTTTGCCAAGTATAGTAATACTTATACATATTTTGGTATTGTAAACTGCATTTCCCCAGATGCTGTAGACCAGTGGTGGCGAACCTATGGCACGGGTGCCAGAGGTGGCACTCAGAGCCCTCTCTGTGGGCACGGGCACCATTGCCCCAGTCCTAGGCCTTCAGCTGGGTTTTATAAAACCTTTTCGCTCTAGGCCTCCACCGCCGTGTGCAAAAAAAAAAAAAGGTTCAATCAATCAATCAATTTCAACTTTTTGTGGGGGAAAAAAAAGATCTTGCAAAGTTGGAATTGATTGAGTGAACTTTTTAGTCCCACTCAGTTCTGCCGTTACCACTGCAGCCACGCCCACCCAATGGGCCACACCCACCCAATGGGCCACGCCTACCCAATGGGCCACGCCCACCCAGCACTCGATGATACATAAGTGGATTTTGGGTTGCAGTTTGGGCACTCGGTCTCTAAAAGGTTCGCCATCACTGCTGTAGATTATAATCATACCTTCTGTTGCAAATTTCTGTTGCAAATTGTGATAAAGATAATGATGCCCATAAGTCTAAGTTAACTTCTATGACTTGCCTGAACAGAGCTATGCAATTTTCTTAGCACAGTGTGGACATAGCTTGCCATTGCCTTGTGGAATTAATTTTCAGCTTGCCAGTCTAGCCAACAGTGCAGAAAACCTGATCCAACTTAACTTCTTAATCCAGAGAAATGCCCTCTATATATTCTCACCTATTGAGACAACTATAAGAACTTTAAGAACTAACTGTAAGAAATGCTGAACAGAATAACTTACAAAAAGAAAAAAGTACAGAAGCACAACAATTTCAGATTTTGGATAGAACTAGATAACACTTGGAGATAGTTGTGCCCTGCCTGCTAAGATAAACAGTATGGATAAGTAAATGGATAGATCCAGTGATCCTGTTATATAAGCACTATTCATGAGATGGTCTCAAAAAATAAAAATTCACCTGAGAAAAGGAGTACGATTTGAAAAGATTATCCCAGAGTTTTCCACTGTATCTGTCACTGTAGGATGTATGAAGGAGCTTTGTTTGGGATGGTGTAAGTCAGACATGTCAAACTCGCGATGTCACGTGACATCGCGCAATGTATCGGGACAGTTTTGCCATTGCCGGCAATGGGGTAGGCGCGGCTTCCGGATGACGCATCCGGCCCCTGGTGTAAGTGTAGATTTGTGGTTAGCATTATTGTTTGCTTTTGTCTTACTGTTACGCTACAAACTGCCCAGGTTCGCAGAGTTATTGTATATAAGTTGGGGGATATATAATTATGAATAAAAATAAAGTCAGCCATTCAATTCCTCTTTCTTTTCTATAATGTTTTACAGGTCACAACAGTTGATTGTATTCTTTTTCCAAACATGTGGCCTATATTTATCACCCAGAAGTACCAAAGTATCTATGAAGTCTTTGATGCCTTCACAGAACCTTTTCATGGACTCTGAGTTTAATTAAGACTGATGTATATCCCGAACTGGTCTCTATATGAGACCATTGCAAAACCAGCTCAACAGGTCTCATTTGAGTACATTCAAAAAAAGTAGTGATGCATGACCCCCAGCATGATGTCCTAGAAAAATAGTATGAATTTTATTAGAAATATATCATGTTTCTGTGAAATTCCATGGATGTTTTGTTTCTGCCAAAGAATTTACAAATCAGTTCTGACTTTCCCTTCAAGTGAGGGTCAGCTGGAATCCAAAAAATATTGATAATCTTGCTGAAGTGGTATGTCTTGCTGGCAAATTTTCAGATATATGTTGCCAAAGTGATATAGATGAAAAGCAATTTTGCTTGTAAGCTCAGCTGTTTCTCAATCAATACTTGATTCTGGTTTTATGTTCCCTTTGATCATGTTTTACATTTTTATGATATAAATGGAGTTATGGTGTTGGTTTGGAATCTAAAATCTAAAAAGAAAGAAATTAATAATAAATGATTAACACATCAGAGAAACACTAAATAGTGGTGGGAACTGACAATACCTTTTGAGACAGCCTGCTTTTATGAAAATCCCTTCCATCACCAAACTAAGTGGCAAGGTGTGCCACTTAGTTCAGTGATGCCAGATTTTTCTCCTCGGTCAACACTACATTTTGTTGTTTGTTCTGGCAACACTATTGTTGTCCTTTAAAGGGCAGCTTTAAAGATACATTGTTGACATTATTTTTAGATTTAATGTTGGCTTTATGTGGGCAGGAAACTTAGCCCAAATTCTGATGATCACCCATTGGTATCTTAAATCAATAGTTTTGAAATATTTGAATCTTAATTCGGTTTTTTCTGTTTTTTTTTCTCCTTTCTATTGTGAGGTTATTTGTTCTGATTTTGGAAATAAGTATATTATTTAGCAACTTTGGAGAAGTAAAAGAAGATAGTTCTGAATTTAATCACAATCAATAATTTCCCAAATGGGTGAAAGAAGAAAATGAGCATCTATACTTTCCATTGCAATTGCCTTTAAACTTGTGGCATCTTAAACAGAAAAAAGGAAAGCTTGTGGGACAACAAGGTCAAACTATATTCCATAGTTGCATCATCTCTGAATATATGCATGTACTGTACATAAACACTATTCATACCCTTCTGTTGTTCAGGGACCAAGATGCAAGCTAGATCATTTCAGTAAAAAGTGCTAAAGTAAAAGGACAGGAGAAGTGAGAAAGAAAAAGGAAGAAAAATAACAAAAGAAAGGAGCTGATAAGACACTCACTATTAAGACAAGTTATAAAATAGCAGAGCAGTGGCATGCAGAGAAGATGAAGGACTGCTGAATATTTAGTTTGCATGGTTAGAATCTCGTGAAGTTCACAGAATTAAAAGAAGGAAGGAAGGAAAGAAGGAAGGAAGGAAAGAAGGAATAGAATACAGCTGGAAGGGACCTTGGAGGTCTTCTAATCCATCCCCCTGCTCAAGCAGGAGAACCTATACCATTTCAGACAAGTTACTGTCTAGCATCTTCTTAAAAACCTCCAGTGATGGAGCACCCACGATTTCCACTGGTTAAGGAAGGAAGGAGTCAATAGCTATTTGTTTAGTGGTTTTGATTTTGATTGGGTCAACTCGGTCCGCTCCTTGGCTTTGTGAAGTCACTTGGTTCCAATTCAGAGAACAGGTGCTGATATACTGTTATTTGCCTGATTTAAACCCAACTAACCAGGCTCTTCTACTGCTTTGAAATGCAATGTGCAGGAATGCAGAGGAGCTATGCTCCTGAGTTTAAAAGCATAACGCACTACTGGGTCTAAATTTGTTCTGATCAAATTGAGAACTTCATTACTATTCCTTTTCTAGAAAAGCAGACACAGTAATAGAGTTGGAAGACACCTTGGAGGTCATCTAGTCCATGGCTTTTCAACCTTTTCACTCATTGTACCACTTTTAGGATATGGCAACATCCGAGTACCACCAGCAAGGTGTCAAAAACTTGATGATCAAAAAAAAAGGAAAAAAGTAATAAAGTACAGATAGTCCTCGACTTACAACAGTTCGCTTAGTTACTGTTCAAAGTTACAATGGCACTGAAAAAAGTGCCCTCCAAGCCACAGCCGAGCAAGACACCTGCCTGCCCGCCTGGCGGCGCTCTTCCTCCTGTCCGAGGTTTTTATTGTTGTGAGCATTTCTGTTGAGGATTGGCAGCAGGGGTGGGGTGGGTGTTTGGTTTTTATTCCCCCGTCTGCTGGGTGGTTGCAGCAGGTTTTGGTCACTTCACATGACCCTGGGACACTGTCATGAATGACACTGTCATAAATGTCACACTGTCACTGTGACTGTCATAAATATGAATCAGTTGCCAAGCATCTGAATGTAAATCACCGGACCCTGGAGATGCTGCAACATTCCAGCTGATTGGTGCTTCTTCAGGGATCAGCAGAAGCACCAGGATCAGCGTTGAGCTCCAGCTGGAGCCTGGCCCTGATCCTGGCGCTTCCGCTGAGTCCTGACAGCCCCAAAGAAGCGCCAATCAGCTGGAAAGCAACACTGATCCTGGCGCTTCCACTGAGCCCTGACAGCCCTGAAGCTCCAGCTATCTCTCGCTCAGGCTTGTGCGGTGCTGCCACCGGTTCAGCTCATTCCCCTCCCCCGCTACCACTTTTTTAGGATGGTCGTGTACCACCTGCCAGGTGCCAATGTACCACAGGTGGTACCCGTACCACTGGTTGAAAAGCCCTGATCTAGTCCAACCCCCTGCTCTCACAGGAGACCTATACTATTTTTGACAAATGGCTGTCCAGTGTCTTCTTAAAAGCCTCCAGTGAAGGGCACCCACAACTTTTGAAGGCAACTTGTTCCACTAGTTAATTGTTCTCACTGTTAGGAATTTTCTTCTTAGTTCTAGGTTGCTTCTCTCCTTGCCTAGTTTCCAAGAGCAGCAACTGTATGCAAGTAATTTTGATGAGGGAAAAAAAGAAGATCAGTTTGTAACTGTTGTAAAGAAGATCGGAAGTTGCTTTTTCTGTATCTTTTCTATTGATATTTCTTTTTGCACTTTTATTGTTTTTTTCCCTTCACATTACTCTTTCTTTTTCTTGTCTTTAACCCTAATGCAAAGGAAGATTTCATATTTATCTTTTATCTCTGATTTAAAAAAAAATGTTAAAAAGAAAATCAATTGTATGCAAAGCACAGAAAAATAATGGAGAGTAGAGACCAAAGAAGTTAAAAGCAAAAAATCAAAAGAAAGAAAATCTTACTAAAGCTAATTTATACCAATACTATTCATCATAATTTCTCCAACTCCTTTTCTCCTTGCAAACCATTCAGTTTCTACCATGTATGTCCATATGCTACTTCAAACACCACCATTTCATTGATTCTGGATAATAAGATACATTTTCTATTTTGCACACTTTTGAGGTTCCTTGACAGAATGTGTGTCACTCACACATAAAAAAAAATCCCTCATTTATAACAAATTTGCAAATTTGACAAAAACAAATGTGAGGTTTCAGCTGCAACTAAAACTCACTCTTTCAGTCAGATTCCTGTGATATGAATGCTTGTTGCGTGATTAGATGTGTATCAAGCATAATGGAAAAAAAGTCCTGCATTTACAGACATATACTGAACCAATCAGTTCAGGAAAGATTGGAAGTTTTTTTTAAAAAAAATAATATTACTAATGATTACTGATAGTTTGTGCCAAGAAAAGCCTTAATGGTTCTAATGAGGTTTTATGCATTGAACCTGTTCCCATAATATCTCTGAAAAATCCCAAAATCAGATTATTTGACATTACTTATAGTGGCTATTTTCTGCATTGTGATAGTGTATGTTCACTGCAATGCCTTCATGTTTCACTCTGGGCAGCCATAATTTTCTGCTCTCCAGACTTAGCATCCTATTCAAGAATTGGTTTACCTGACTGAAGGCTGGTTGATTTGATTCAACAAGATGGATCTCTTATTGTAGAGGATTACACCATATCTAATCTACACTGAATATAGGCACCTTGCCAGAATAGGTGATAGATGATAGATAGATAGATAGGTAGATAGATAGGTAGATAGATAGATAGATAGATAGATAGATAGATAGATAGATAGATAGATAGATAGATAGATAGATAGATAGATAGATAGATAGATAGATAGATAGATAGATGGATGGATGGACGGACGGACGGACAGACAGAGCCATAATCTGCCACTTCACATATCCAGATTGCTAAGAGACCAACCCTTAGCATTGGTGGTAAAGCTTTTCACATATTTATAGCAGATGGGCGTTTGCATATGTGTACATCTTTTCAACATCTTGTTATCTCCAATTTCATTATCTGTAGATGTTAGGTTAGACTGGATCCCATGAAAAAATACATAGACAAGCAGATGTGCACATGTGTATCACTGTATAGAATATATATCTACAGGCCTCTATACACAGACATACAAACAAATTTGAAAACTGAACTTTCTGGAAAGCTTTCCTTGTCAAGACTTTTTGAAAAAGATATAATTTAATGCTAAAGCCCAAGAATGCATTCAGTAATTGTTTGTCATAGCTTTCCTTTACAGTTTTATGACACTGAATGACTCATTCTTTCTCACTGCAAAAACAGAATTTTGATTCTCCTACTTTTTGTCTGTCCAGCCTACATTCAAGGCTGTAGAGACCTTCACTGTCTGCATCCTATTATATTCCATGTACAGCCAGTAATACAATGAAATCCTGTCTGTATAGTAAAGTGATGACATGACCCAGAAACAAGAAACCTGAATGACATAGAAGGCTGGGAATTCAAAGATCAAAACATCACTCCCTGTTACCTTACTAACTTAGATAATTTTCAAAAGAGTTTGTCTACATCATGGATAATGTATCAATCAATGGTTATTAATCCTGAGACCCAAAGTTACTTCTGAGTTTGGGATAGCATGCCTTAAAATAACAGTTATGGGAGAACAGCAATGAGAGAGGAGTATGTTTCTCTCTTGTCTGGCATGATCTGTTTTGACAAACCCAGGTCAAAAATAATAACATATTTTTTTTAAAAAATGGATCTTTGTACCTATTGTACCTAACTATCCACCAGGTTTGTAAAGCTGTTTCAATCAGAACTTGACATAGACAAAGAAAAAGTTGAAGTAATTTTTTTCCCCCCTAAACCCAAAGATTCAAAAAAATGATGTTTGGGAGAATATGGCAGACCAAATATTCAAGTTCAGGGGAATCTTGCTGATGGAAAACTATGTAATTGTTAAGATTGTAATTTTCCAAATTCTAACATATGACTGTGAAAGTTGGACTATCAGAACGAAGAAAAATTGATATCTTTCAACTGTGATACTGGAGAAATTATTGAGCATTTCTTGGACCACAAGAAGAGCAAATCATTCAATATTAGATGAAGTAAACCCAGACTGCTCCCTGGAAGTGCAATAAATAAAACTAAATCTTGACTATTTTGGGCACATACTGTAATGCAGGGGTCCCCCTGTCTGCGGGACATGCTGGCTAGTGTGCACACTCACCCCCACTCGTGCTAGAACCCACAGACCCATTTGCGCAGCATTGGCTAGTGCTTGTGCACCTGCACAAATGGTGCCACTAGCATGCGTGGGTTGTGCTGCCCATTTGCGCATGCACACTGTGCCAGCAGAGATGGCAATTAGCGCATGCACACATGTGCAAATGGGGCTGATAGCCCCATGCGGGTGCAGCCCTGTTCAAATTTTACAGCTGCTCTCTTTCCCTCCGGGCCGCCAGCATGAAAAGGTTGGTGGCCACTGCTGTAATGCAATGGCAAAGTCATTGCAGAAGACTCTAATTTTTAGAACAATTGAGGGTAATCAAAACAGCGATTGACAGAAAGTGGCTAGATTCTATCACTGATGACATAAGTTGCATCTTTGAAGAACTCAAAAAGCAATTACTGACAGACAGCCCTAGCAAAATGATGCCTATTGCATCCTGAAGTGCTGGAAACAATGGAATGATTATCAGTGAACATGAAAAAAGTCTACCCTTACCAATTTGTAAAAAATGAGAATTGCAACTACATCTTAAGGTGGGATCATTGAATGAGTAAAGCATAGCCCTATTTTTGTTTATTTGTTTTACATAAAGTCATTTTTTTCATTACAGAGGCACTTAAAGACTAATTTTGGGAATTTTTTGGCATTCTCAATTATCCAGCATGCATCAGAAATAATCTTTTGTTCTCTGTCACCTTTTTAAAAGCCAATTTAAACATCCAGTATTTTTTCCCATGTAGGAAAAAACCTGTGTGGGATGATCCTAAGTATTACAGTAACTGTAACAGAGTTGGAAGGGAACTTGGAGTCATCTAGTCCAACCCATGGTTCTCACAGGAGATCTATACTATTTCTGATAAATGGCTTCCAGTCTCTTCTTAAAAGTCTCCAGGGCACCTACAAGTTCTGAAGGAAGTTAGTTCCATTAGTTAATTGTTCTCATTGTTAGGAATTTTTTATTTTGGGGTACATATTTCAGGAAAATTGGGTGACTACCCCCAGACATCTGGCTTGATATGGTCCAGAGGTAGAACAGAAGGGACCAGAGTTTTCTGGAATGTTCTGCCTTTTGACCAGAATGTTTGGTACATATTTACTTGCATACATTTATCAGCAAACATTTTCCTGAAATACTTCTCTCTACCACATTCGTCCCCCCTCCCAGTCTCAAGATAACTTTATATATTTATTGCTGACTCCTGAAGTTTGTTGGTGGTTTATAAACATATAAAACACATAACCTGAAGAACATAGTAGATTCTTTTCTGTCCTAATCTTTATGTTTTATACTCTTTTGCATCAGTAACTTATTTTTCTGGAGTTGATCTTATTGCTGAAATCCACTCCCTGCTACTTTATTTTTTTAATGGATTTCCATTTGGTCAACAAATGCTATAATTTCAATTGAAATTCCCATAGCAAATAGGATTGATTTAAGAAAATAATAAAAAAATGCTGATGTCGCTGCAAGCTACACTGAACATCATATAGAGAGAAGTAGTAGTAAACTGATGATTCAGGAGATTCCTACTTCTTGAAAGAAGAATATTTATAAACTGAGATATATGAAAACTACAATTGAAGAGATGGATCTTAAGTGTGATTAAATATGCAATTAAGAATTACCATTAAAATGCATTAAGAAGTAATGCAAACTAGAGATTTTAGAAGAGCCTTTGGTTAATCCATTAACTGGAAATTGGAATATTGCATATTCATGATAATAGAACAATAGTTTCTGATTTAGTTCAAGGGTGCTAAATGAGTCCTTGTTAACTTTAAATATTCTTTTCTGGGAATATCAGAGAAGAAAGACTTTGCAGATTGCATGTGTTCCTACAAATGATTAATCATAAGAGGTAAAGATCTAGTACATGCATATAGTAGACAAAACCTACTTTGTTTTCACAGGTTATTTCTTCATATCTTAGCATATTATACAAATCAAGAAAATGATTCTCTTCAGTAGCCACTGTTATGTGCAAGTTTCCTAATTGATTATTCCTACTGGCTATTTGGTCCAGTTTCCTAATTGATTATTCCTACTGGCTATTTTCTATTGGCAGATTTTTAATTGGCTATCATGAATAAAAATATGTCTGTTTTGTGTAACAATCTGCTTTGGGACAGATTCCTGATCTTATTAAATAGTATCTGTCTGTCTGTCTGTCTGTCTGTCTGTCTGTCTGTCTGTCTGTCTGTCTGTCTGTCTGTCTGTCTGTCTGTCTGTCTGTCTTGTACAGCTGTCACATGTTAGTACTTTATTCCTTAACAAATCCCGCTGACACTATAAGAACCAGTAGTGAAATTATATTTCTGGAGTGAAACCATCATTCAAATCCACAGCAGAAAAAAGTTATAACAATTTGTTCCCCCCACAAAAGGCATATATTTAAATAAATCTACACAATATAATTTAATGGTTTAATGGACAACACAAAGGTTTTTTTCTTTATAGACTACCTATATTTTTAGAGTTTTTGTTAGCTCACAATCACATAAAACAATAAATTATTACAACTTAACTTTTCAGGGTATCTTATAGTAGTGACTGATGTTGGCTGGCTTCTAGCATCCTATTGGCACTGATCTTTCAATGATGGACAATTAGAAAACCCCTATTGATATTCCTTCTTAGAGTTTTTTAATTTGGATTTAGAAGGGACGGACTTCTGAATTGAAAATTCTTTAATACAGGTGGCTGTTCTTCTGCCAGGATTTCAAATAGGTAAAATTCTCTGGTAAATAGGTCAAACTTTTGTCTGTTCTATTCATCCATGTTTATTTATTATTAGAGATTCTTCTTGCAACACAGCAGGTCCTAGGTAAAGCAACTGAGTCAATCTAAATAAAAGATAAAAGCTGGAAATGTTCAGAGCGGTTGTTCTAGTTTTAATTACTTTTGCTTTGAAAATCTCTCATGCTCTATCAGTCTGGCTATACATTGTGCAATTAGATTATTTTAATTTACATGAGATTTTCCCCCCTTCTTCCTTTCATTCCTTTGGTTTAAAAAAAGTTCTACTTTAGTGTTTGCCTTACCTGAATAAGAGATGTAAACATCGTGCGAAAGAAAAGGATTGGCAAATTGGATTCAAAGAACAATGGGCAAGACCTTAAATGGAATAAATGATCCTGAAATAAAGCAAAAATAAAAAAGCAATCAATGATCCTGAAATAAAGGATTTGTGGGAAGGGGCAGAAACGTGGAAAAGGAAAATTAGTCACATTCTTGATAAGATATCGTAAATTGGGACTTGAATGGACAAAGCAAGTGAAAGATTCTTACTGGAGGGAGCCATGAGCAAATAAGAATGCAATACATAAAGAACTTTAGTTACAGCTTTCCATCTCTCTGCATTCTATTTTTTAAAAATAGAATGTTCTTACAATAAGAAAATAACAGGATAGTTTTGGAACTGTCATAGTGATGAAAGAAGTCTGTTATATGATATCAATTGTTGAGAGTTACTATATTGATTGTTGATCCTACATATATGGTGGTACCTTGTTATTCATCATTAATTGGCTCCAAGAGGCACAATGAGTACCAAAAATGATGCGTATCAAACAAATTTTTCCCATAAGGAATAATGTAGTGAGTCAGAATGCAGCTGACACCAATAAGTTCTAGCTTGTAACAATGAGTACGGGGACAAAATTTTCCCATCAAAATGCACTGAGTACCAAATTCAATGAGTTTAGAAACAGTTGAGTACCAAGGTACCACTGTATATGAAGTGCTTGTAAGATCTACAGTGCAAGGAGTGATGAGTAGAAATGTATGTATTTCTACAAGCCATCATGCTATTCTTTTCTAGGTAAGTAACATTCTGAGAAGAAACATTTTTTTCCTTCACATTTCTTTCCTTTGTCTCATAATCTACTATTAATTGCAGAAACTGAATTCTGGCTTTATGGAAGACTCTGTAAAGATGTAACATGATTACAGGACTTTCCAATTTATGACATCTTTTTAAACTTTGAGCTTTGGTTCTATGGAAACTTTTGCCACAAAATTTAAATATATCTCCAGATGGTTCTCAGGTTTAAAGTCACTGAGTTGCACCAAAGCCTCAGTTGGGTGGCCAAAAATAGCCTGATCTAAGTTAATACATAAATAAGATGTAGAGAGAAAGAACAATTGACATCTATAGATAATTCTCAACTGACAACAGTTTGTTTAGTGACTGTTCAATGTTTCAAAGGCACTGAAAAAGTGACTTATGACTGATTTTCATAGTTACAACCTTTTCAGCATCCCCATGATCATGTGATCAAAATTCAGATGCTTGGCAACTGGTTCATATTTATGACTCTTGCTATGTCCCAAGGTCACCTTTTGTGACCTTCTGACAAGCAAAATCAATGGGGAAGCCAGATTCACTTAACAACCAGGTTATTAACTTAACAACTGCAGTGACTCACTTAACAACTGAGGCAAGAAATGTCGCAAAATGGGGTAAAACTCACTTAACAAATGTCTCATTTAACAACTTAAATTTTGGAGTCAATTGTGGTCATAAGGTGAGGATTACCTGTACTGTGGATCTTTGGTTTCATTTAAATTTCAACTGAAATTTAGCATATTGCAATAAAAGTCCCTGAGGTTTGTTATCATAATCAAGATTCAGAGCTTTGTTTGTTTGTTTAGCTTGTTTTCCTTATAGGAAAAAGGATATAGTTCAAACTGCAGATCTTTATAAGCTTTTATTATTATAATTTCCTCTTCTACAGGGATGGGGGAAAGAATTGGCTAAGAAATTTAGATTGGCACATTAACATTTTATTTTCCAAACAAATATAATTAAGGGTGTCTATGAGATATAGGTTTATATGTATATCACCCAACTGGCAAGTGTCCTTGAAATGATTTGCAAACATATGGAAGAATATTCAAGTATGCAAGCCAGCAAACTACAAAATCATTATTTATTTAGCCCTTAAGAACAAAGCAAGGGGGAAAAAGAAATTAAAAATACACACATGCAGAACACACTGTTTCTCTAACATCTTGATTGCATAGACATCACATAAAATGTGCATATTAGGTACATGCTTTCATACCATCCAACTGCTTCTTTCAGGTAAGTAACAATATGCAAAACACTGTATTTTACATATCTATTGTTAACAAATATCCATTGATTAGTATCTTCTTTTTATCTGAGTATTTCTTTGCAAAATTTGGAGACGTCTCCCAAGTGATTTTATTTGCTTGCTTGCTGATTTGTTTACTTAATTCATTCATTCATCAACATCCCTTTTTAGATATTATAGAAACCAGAAAAAGTACATTCAGTACATGTTGCCATTTATAACATCCATGCATATTTGTGCCAGGATGAGAACTTCTCCAGCATCCTCCTTCCTAGTTAATGGAAAAAAAACTTTGATCTTGAAATAAGAGAGAGAGAGAGAGAGAGAGAGAGAGAGAGAGAGAGAGAGAGAGAGAGAGAGAGAGAGAGAGAGAGAGAGAGAGAGAGAGAGAGAGAGGGAGAGGGAGAGGGAGAGGGAGAGGGAGAGGGAGGGAGGGAGGGAGGGAGGGAGGGAGAATTTCAATCAATGGAATGTGAGGCTCATGACCTTCTTTAGAAATGAGATGCCTAAGTGATATGTAAAAACCTCTTTCTTTTCTGCGGCATCCCTTGTCTTTATGGACTTTCTGCTCAGAAGACCTCTTCCAGAACCCTGGGTTATTGTCATTACTGATGCTAATTTCCATTGAAAATGTATTGGAGAATTTCTCTTTCTCCTGGAATCTGATAGCACCTTTTCTGACTATCAGATTTTATAGAAAGCAATAAGCGTACAGCTCACTTCATCAGAAGTATAAGATGCAGCTCCTGAAATCGTATGCTTTTAATAAAAAAAATTACTAGTCAGATATTCTCCAAGGTGCCTGAAGGAGAGAAGCAACTTAGAACTAAGGAGAAACTTCCTGACAGTTAGAACAATTAACCAATGGAACAACCTACCTCCAGAAGCGGTGAATGCTCCAACACTGGAAGTTTTTAAGAAAAGGCTGGACAGCCATTTGTCTGAAATGGTGTAGGGTTCATGCCTGAGCAGGGGGTTGGACTCGATGACCTCCAAGGTTTATTATTATTATTATTATTATTATTATTATTATTATTATTATTATTATTATTATTATTATTATTATTAAGATGCTTCTAGACTTTTTGATTTTTTTTTCCTTCCATAGGCTACCATGTGTTCTTCCTACCATGTCCTTCTCTTGGAGAAATTCAGAAAGAGAATCCAACAAATTTCTCTGTATTCAAATGTGGTACAGAATTTCCAGAGAATATTTGTCGTCATCTCTAGCCTTGCCATTTCTGAGTAGCAGAAATCCAGATGACCATTAGATGAGAGTAAAGATTTAAAATGTTCTATACCACTTTGCCCCCTTCCTCCTTAAGACACTGTCCTCATAGTGAGAGGGGTGACTGAAAATACAGTCTGGATATTGCCTGGTTTATAAAGATACATGGGTATATTTTATATCTACTTTATTAATTAAGTTTCCCAGCCATTTGGATTTATTCTATGATGTTGTTACTGTCAATGTAATTTTAGTTTCTTTGAATGTTTCATTCAGTGAGATCATTTATATTCATTGCTTTGTTATTGTTATTTATTATTGCCCTTTTAGCTTCTTCTCTTTTGAGAAAAACTCTGATCAGTGATCATAATAAAGGGATGATTGACTGGTCATTGGGGGGGTGCCTAGCCCATTCATCAGTCCACAGCAGTCCATTCATAGTTAATGGAAAAATATTCTTCCTCTTTGTTTTGTAACCCATTAAGGGAAAACATTTTACTCTGTGGGCCACAGCAGAAAGAAAGAGAATTGGTATTGATGGATGGAATTTGTGAAATTCCTTATCAAGGAAGTCTCCAATGAACAAAATGCTTAGCCTTTGCATTGACAAAATTTAATTAAAAGAACTACTCCTGAAGGGTTTTTTTAAAATGTCTAGCTTAATTAAATAGCAAAAAAAAGTTAAATCTTAAGAAATTTAGTGCTTTGAGTTCAGATTTCTGTTTAAAATATATCTAAATATTGCCCAAATTCTTTTTCAATCCTGCTTGTAAAGAAACGCAGGGGGATTTTTTTTTGGGGGGGGGGCATTTCTCTGCAACACTGGCAAAAAAATCAGAAGTGCAGTAACAACTTTTCTGACTAGCAGTCTTCATCACATGCAACTCATGAAACCTCATACCTTTTAATAAAAATTGTTACTTTCCAGACTCCTGATTTTTTGCCACTATAGATTAACAACTACCATCCTGCAATGTATGGAATCACCAGTCAATCAAAACCCGTAAACAACCACAACATAGATGCCTATGTCTGTCCTAAAATGAAGACTAAACAACCTAGAATCAGGGAGTTTAGGCCTTACATGTGGAAGGGAAGTGAAAAACAGGGACACGCAACAGCAAGTAGTTGGACTTAGATACAGTGGCAATAGGTTCACCATTGGAATATCTGAAGGACCATTTGGGGACAATGTAGTCATTAAGAATCAACACCAACTTGATGCACATAATCAATTAAAAGCGTGCATGGTGCAGGCTTGACATACTAGAGCGGTACAATCTGCTCTTTTGTGGAATGAATTGATGATTCTCATTCAAGTTATGATTAGTGTGTCACCCAAAAATTATTCTGCGTTATTTCTTCAAGCATTTTGATAGAGGAGAAATTAATTTCACCCTTTCCCCTATGTAAGAAGAGAATTGCAGGGAAATTATAGTACGTGTAGATTTCTAGAATTTTTCTTAATGATGATGTTGCAAAATAAGTTCATTAAGTCTTCTATTTTTTGTTGTATTTTCATCGCTCCAGTGATCTGCTTCCACCCTGCTTCCTACACATTAGTTAAATCTTGGAGAAAAATATCAGAAGGAAACATCTACCTAAAATATATTTTTTTATATCAGGAAGCAGAGACACCCAAAATTACAAAAAAATATGCTTAACTAGAAGGGGTGCATATTTGATACTTCACAACAATAAAATGAACTCACAAATGCCTCCCAAAGAAATTAGAATGCATCCTAAAGAAACCTTCTTTATAGTGATGAACATGTCAGAAAACTGGAAAATAGTTTTTAGCATGATATTAGTGATGACGTTTAGAAGTGAAATATTGAAAGATGAAGTTCTTTAGGTTCTCCATCAATACAGGATATATTAGAGGTTAGATATGTATCAGTTTTAGTTGCCATCTGATGACCATAGCATGGTCAAACACATTTCCCAATACAAAAATCAAATCTTTTCTAGTTTCTATAGATTATATACAAATTTATTATAACTCTTTCAGTCGTGACGGAGATAGTGCTTTTCCCTTTGAATTCTTAGTCTTCAAAAACTTCTTTTCATTTTAAACATTAGAAAAAGTTTTATGAAAAAGAATCTGACAGAGATGGGGAAAAAATAAGATCATTGTTCAGAATTACATCTAGTTACAGCTTTTTCCGAGAACAGGGAATGTGCAACTTATTGAGGAGATAGCAAAGTGTTTTGTTTTTTAAAAAAAGGTTTCTGTGCTTGATATAACAAATGAGAAATAAACAATCCTGGCAGGCATTATTACTTCACAAAAACTGCTAATTTTATGAGTATGAAATGCAAATCAGAAAAGGATTGCATGTATTAATTAATTACAATCAAGATAACAAAAATCATAAAACAAGCAACCTATACTACAATTTCAGTGATATTTATGACATTTGAGACTATACATCTGTGTTCATTTTGACACATTATTATTGTCCATATTCCACTTAGCTAAGAATATGGCAAAGGCAGTTTTTGCAACTGAGATAGCTTTTATTTTAATATTGACTTCATTGATGAACCTCCAAATAGTCAAGTTCACTGTTAATAGGTTTTTCTTTTATTGTATAATCACTTTTAATTTTCTGCTCTACTGATTGCTGGAATGATGGAATTTAGATACTTTTATGAAACAGCTTCTCATTATTGTGCCATCTTGACTAGAATGCAGTACTGTACAGTTTAATTTTCCATTTGTGCAAATTAATAAAGACCACATCTAGAAAGTTAAATTCAACTTTAACTTTTTATCCATTAAGGCAGGGAAGGTAAAAGAAAGAATACATCTGGAATACATTATGTCTCCCTACTATCATTTTGCTTAGACCTGTAGTTTAAGAAAAACCTCTGAATGGCTTCATCATGAAGTGGCCAAGACTGAGCATTGCTGAGACAGATATAATTCTAGGATTATATTGTTTATCTTTGTTTTTAATCAATAAACACATTATCGTCTTATTTACTCATACATCATTAAAGATAAAGATACTGAAGGCCAAAACATGCCAACAAATTAATTAATGTGGTTTCTATATCAGCACATCAAAGTCTTCCGAATAGCATTTTAACATTCTTTGATAGTGTCACCAAACATCTAAAAAGGTGTGATTCCCTAGCCAAGTTTCAAGTGTTCTTAGACTTTGGTAATTAATTAAAGGATAGAAAGGAGAGTAAGATAATCAGTGGATAATTGTCACAACAGATACATGTCACTAATAGGCTGTACTTAAGTATGTATATTGGGGCAGTCTGCCTTTAACCCATTCATAGATTATTTGAAGACAAGAAGAATACTGAGGTAACTACACATATCAGCCAACAGATATATTGTGTGATATTGTGTTTCTGTTAAATAATAATCCTACAATCATTCTATAAGCAAAATTTAAGAAATATTGTTAGATGTTCAAGATATAACAAAGCACAGAATTGGGAATTAGATTGTTCAATACATCCATGCTAATTGAATTACTCTTTTGATAACCATAAGACATATTTCTATAGATTTAAAATTAGAACTAATTCAGCCAAAGTGATTATTTCTATGTCTGTACAAATCAGTCCAAGTTTGAAAGAGGACATGATTTGATTCAAGGGCAAAGCTATTTGATTGAAATCAAAGTTTTATAAAAGAGCTGAGGTGGCACAGTGGTTAGAATGCAGCTACTTCTGCTGACTGCTGGCTGCTGACTGCTGGCTGCCAGCAATTTGGCAGTTCAAGTCTCACCATCTCAAGGTTGACTCAGCCTTCCATCCTTCTGAGGTCGGTGAAATGAAGACCCAGATTGTTGGGGGCAATATGCTGACTTGTAAACTGCTTAGAGAGGGCTGTGAAGATGCAAAAAAGATGCTGAGACTCTAGAAAGAGTACAGAGAAGAGCAACAAAGATGATTAGGGGACTGGAGGCTAAAGCATATAAGGAACGGCTGCTGGAATTGGGTATGTCTAGTTTAATGAAGAGAAGGATGAGGGGGGACATGATAGCAGTGTTACAATATCTCAGGGGCTGCCACAAAGAAGAAGGAGTCAAGCTATTCTCCAAGGCGCCTGAAGGCAGGACAAGAAGTAACGGGTGGAAACTAAGCAAGGAGAGAAGCAACCTAGAACTAAGGAGAAACTTCCTGACAGTGAGAACAATTAACCAGTGGAACAACCTGCCTCCAGAAGCAGTGAATGCTCCAACACTGGAAGTTTTTAAGAAGAGACTGGACAGCCATTTGTCTGAAATGGTATAGGGTTTCCTGCCTGAGCAGGGGGTTGGACTAGATGACCTCCAAGGTCCCTTCCAACTTTACTACTACTACTACTACTACTACTACTACTACTACTACTACTACTACTACTATTATTATTATTATTATTATTATTNGGGGGGGGCAATCACACATGGCTCCTTCATTCTTTGGCAGCATGGCTTGAAAATATAAGTTTAGAAGAGAAGGGTATTAACTAGGCATTTCCAATAGTTTGTTGCAATGCATTTTAAAATATTCTCCCTGAAACTCTTTTAAAACAAACATTGCAGAGGGACAGAAAATTGTCCAGAAAACAGCCTATTTCAGCATTTCTCAACCTTTAAGATGTCTGGACTTCCACTCCTCAAATTCCCCCACTAGCATACCTGATAGGGAATTCTGAGAGGGAAGTACAGACATCTTAAAATAGTAAAGGTTGAGAAATAGTGGCCTACATTGCGTCATATCAATATAGCACATGAGCTACGCATCCAAATAAAAATACTTTTTTATTTCTTCACTTGCCTTTCTGGGGGGCTCCAGCTTGATATTATCTTGAAGACAAACCATTTGTTTGACTTAGTAGGGCAGGGGTGTCAAACTCACAATGTCACGTGACATGTCGTGATGTATCACAACTTTTTTCCCATTGCCGGCAATGGGGTGGTGCAGTTTTGCCATGATGCATCCGGCCCGTGGGCCGGCAGTTTGACACCCCTGTAGTAGGGTGATGTGCCCTGATCACCATGTTTTGTAGAGTATTACAACATTGGCTTGTAATAGGTCATTCATATATTTGGCCTCATCAATAATATTTGCAGTAATGATGTGGCTTGTTGAAACTATTATCTCAGTTAATTAGCAGAGATAATAGAAAGATACTAACATACGAAAATACAATGCCACAAAAAGAGCAAACCACAAAGAAATTTGTTGATTCAGGGAAAAAAAGTATTCTTGGGACTGTGTGTGTATGTACACATCTTTTAGTCAATTTTGACTCCTGGAAAATAAGTAGACAAGTCCATGCAGTTTACATGACAGTATTTTCAGAAGTGGTTTGCAACTGTCTTCTTCCTAGGGTTGAAGCCCTAGGAAGCTCAAAGTCGTTCAATTAGGTTTGTGCCTAAGGCCTTGTCAGCCCTTGAGATAAAACAGACTAGAAAACCAAAGTCAGACAGGCCAATACATTTTTTATTATAAAGTTATAGTAACAGAATATTTCAAGTCCAAATGTGTTCCCTCACCCCATTCCTTTATCTTCCTGAGAACAAGGGTCTTGTCTGAGATCCTTCTTCAGCTTACATTTTTGCCTGGCCCAAGGTTTTTTTTTATCTGTTCAATATCTTGGTAGAAGATGTTCCTCCTGTCCCTGGAGGTCATTCCTTCTGTCCATTGCAGGCCCCCAATGGTGCTTAGTGTTGCTTGGTAACTTTCTTAGCTGGAATTGTTGGAGGAGGTGTTGCAAGGGAGCTGCTTTACTTTGCTCTGCTCTTAGTAGCAAGATGGCCAAAACACTTCATAAAACAAGGCACCTGTTTGAAGATTCCCTTAATTCTCCTTAACTGTCCTTTGTTCCCTTCTAGGTTCCTTCCTATTTGTTAATATTGTGGTTGCGAATGAAAGATTTCAACTAGAACTCGGTCTCCTGGCTTCTAACCCAGAGCTTTTATCCATTACACCAAACTGGCTCTTTATTTGTAGCTTTACACCCCCTACAATAAATGTTAAGCAGTATCTTTAAAACTTACCTTGGAACCCATTCACTGATTATTAAGAAACTTATAATCTTACCCCAAATGTGGGACATTTTATAAATAAGATTTGATCCTAAAGTACGTCTTTAGTAGACTCCCTAGATCTGAAAGGTGTGTGTGTGTGTGTGTGTGTGTGTGTGTGTGTGTGTAGTTTACAAAATGCTAAACTAATAGCATTTAGTGATAACTGATGGTGAAAATTCAAATTGAAAAATAATATTCTTCCTAGTTTCTATTCAGGACATTTAAAAATAATATTATGCCACATAATTGAGTCTGGAAAATACAATGATTTTAAATTATTTTAGATGACTTTAAGAAGAGTTTCATTCATGGGAGAGAAGGCTATCAATTGCTACTAACCGAAGCAGTTCCTTATTACTTCAGATGTTAGAAGCAATGGACCTTAAAATGCTAATCCTGTATGCTCTTATGCTCTGCTTCTGACTTCCTATAATGATCTAGCTGATCACTGTTAAAGCTGAATGTTGTGTTAGATATATTAATTTATTAATGAATTAATAAAGAGTAGAAAGTGAAGCCTTATGTCTCAACAATTTATGATGACTGTTCATGCTGGAGCTGTATTGTGTCTACTACTCTAAAAAATTAGCTGTGCATCAGCCAATGGTGCAAGAGAAATTACAGAACCTTAAACATATGAAAAGATATAGAGTAAAAATACTCACTCAGTCTAACATTGTTAAATATGTCATGTCAACATACATAGGACCAACAAAGTGATTCCTTTCCAACCTTCACTTTTGTTATGAGTTGAGAATTAACTAGTTGCTAACCAGATTATGAACTAACCTCATTCCTTCTCTTTCTATATGATAGAACAATATTTTCCATAATGTAAGTATTGATCAGTTTAGACTAAATTTACCTATGTTAGGTAAAAAGCTAAACCAGAAAAGAATCTAGGAGTTGTAATGCTTCCTTTATTCTTTAATGCTGAAACTCAAGCTTATCTTTCCTAGCTAAAGACTGTTGATTAACGATCAACTTTCCACCACTAATAAAATAAAAGGGACAGGACCCAAGCTGTAGTAACCTCTAAAATAACCATCTGACAGGCTTATAGAATGGAGGGAAAAAAATAATGAAAGCTTCCTTAAATGGAGCTGGAAGTCAGTTCTCAGCTTCCAATGAAATAAGAAGATTTTAGAATTAGAAGAGGTCAACATTTCTCAAGAGAAGCAAGTCTGTTTGACTCCAAATTGTTGGCATAATTCCAGGACTGTAGAGCACAAAACCATACTTTGTCAATTGAGTCAACACAATTGATTACCAATAGCACGTGACTAGAGATGTGGGGTGGATAATAGCAGTGAGGATCAGTGAATACATGTTTTATGAAGACTGCTTGACTGCTTCTGTATACTGCAGTGCAGAATCAGGATTTTTCACCTTGCTTTTGCCGACGCATCCAGCACTGTCAAGGTAGATGCCTGCTCAGCACAGAGGAAATCATTTATATAAGTGTGGCAGAAGGAGGAGGGGGAAAAACAGAGTGACATGAGTTTGAAGAGAAACACAAAGCTTAGATTATTAGCAGATTAGATTTTTAAGTAATTAAGAGATGGGTTGTACAACATCGATCTTTAAGGAGCTTGTGAATGAGTCCGAGTTCATTAACTCCAAGGATATTACCAGTATTGATAAGATCTCAGGTCCTTCATTCAGTGGCAATGAGTGCATGGAATGAAGTAAAGTCTTAGACTTTATCAGAGGCAAGAGAATTGCTATTCTGAAAGGACAGGATAATTCCTGCTACAGAACATACATGGTGATCATTTCGGACTAAGTAGGAAAATTCTGTGTTCTCCAGCTGTTTCTGAAATGGAACTTCTACCTCCTGGTCACTGAGAGAGCTAAACATGTTGTTTCAGGGTTTTTAGAAAAATACCTAATTCATCATTCCAGATTTAGGACATTGTAAGAATTTTTTTTTTTTAAAAAAAAGATAAAAACCAGCATGGATTATTAAGATGTTGAATACTAATTCTCAAAGTCCAAGCAGACTGAGGAAGTGTATAAATTTAAATAAATAAATATAATTGTACACTAAATTGATACATTTTAATGGCCATTTCAACATCAAGACCAGCTGCATTAAAGGGAAAGATTATATGGAAATATTTGACAGGATAGTACTATATCATGTCTGCATTACTGCTTTTGCAGAAGCAAGCTGTGCATTGGCTTTGATTATTATTTATCTAAGAATTTCAGAGCTTGACTGCAAGGGATTGAGTCAGTCTATGTTGCATCTGGATGAAGAATTAATCAAGAATTTCAGTATTAAGTGATACTGTATTCTTCCATACCACAATCCCACCAGTCTATAAACAGCAGGAATATGTAGCAGAACCCTAACCCTTCAGTAAAACTGAAAAAGGGTACTGCTGACATATTGGTAAATTGAGCAAGAGTCAGCTCATATGATATCAGGAGGTTATACAGTATTGATTACAGGAATGTGCTTTGAAGAATGAGAACAATATCACATCAGATCCAGTATAACCAGCTCTGTGTTCAGGGTCTCAAAAAGGATCTTTGTGGCTCCATGGTTTGAAATCTTACATCATTAGACTATCATTGACCGATCATATTCTGGTTCAAGAGGTCAAACAACGAGGCTGCTTTTTCTATTTTTTTTTTTTTAAAGGAAGAGGCTCCTAGTTCGGTGCAAAAACATGTGTTACATTATCTCAGAGGAGACCTCAAAGCAAAGCCATACCTTCAAAGGTGTTGTGGCTCCGTCCTGTGGGTCCCTCTCATCAGAGGAGGAAGGCTCTGAACATGAAGGAGAGGAGATGGCCAGGCCTCCCTCTCCAGGACCTTCCCCTCTGGTGCGGCCTTTGGTGCCTTCCGACGGAGAGGAGATTGGCCAGGAGCCCGGTGCTTCTGGGATTGGCCAGGAGCCAGGTGCTTCTGGGATCGGCCAGGAGCCAGGTGTATCGGACTCCGAAGAGGATACGTCTTGGCTGGATCCACGCCAGCGTCGGAGGGACAAGCATGCGCAGCAGCTGAAACGCCGTGCCAGAGATTTCAGCTGAGTCACTGGGCCACACCCCACTGGCTATATAAGCAAGGGGTGTGTCGTGTGAAACTCTTGTGACGGACAATTTTGCTGAATCTCCTGTTGCAAGCACTCCGGCAATTTATCCTGGACTTATCGTATGTTTTGTTTTGTATTATCAGTAAAGGCTTTGGCAGGCAGCCACGAAGTTTCTGCCAAGTGTTCATTTGTATTTGACTGTGCTGAGCAGTTTTTCAGCCCTCGGCTGACTGGTTGGGAGGGGGGTGAGTCGGACGGGGGACAGAACAAAAGGTGTGCTGAAAGTGTATTAGCATTATTGCTATCAGATGGCTCGAGATCTGTGAATGAAGGCAAATATACCAGTCCCAGGATAATGTTGCAGGATCCAATCTGGGTTAGTCACCAGGACCAGAGATTTAGTCTTCCGAGCTTCAAGACTGGTGCTGGAGCCCATCCTCAGGGAACTTCTCTCTAGCAGACTGTGTAAGATAGACAAATTGGATCCTGCAGAGATCTGTGAGTTAAACTACAATTAAGGCAGTGCCTCTTATCATTTATTTGATTTATATTCATCCTTTATGTCCATTTTTATTAGTATTTTTGCCAGATATATATAGATCAACAATATTATACCACAACAAAAACTCCAAATTAGAATGACCTATTTCATTTAGTGATACTGATTATGGTTATGATTTGTGGACTTTCCCTCTCCACTTTTTGTTAAATAAATAAATACATGTTTCTTATTTAAGGGGAAGGGATAAGAAAAGAAAAAAAAAAAACCTAAAGTCTGTGTCAAAAATTGAGAGTGATATTATTGTTCCTATAAGAAATCTGTCTCGGTGGTCTTTAAAATGTTGTTTGTATATAATAACCTTTTAAAGCAGCACTTCTTAACCTTGGCAACTTTAAGATTATGGACTTCAGTTTCTAGACTTCCCCAGTCAGCTGGTTGGGGAATTATGGGAGTTGAAGTCCACACATGTTAAAATTGTCAAGATTGAGGAACACTCCTTTAAAGAATTGCTTTTAAAAGGAGTTCTACCTTAAATGCAGAGATAGAAGTCATTGCTATCTTGGTGGAACCTTATGATTGTTAAAGTAAAAGGAAAGGATATAAAGTAAGTTTATTTGATCAAAGTTAAAAATAACTATATGGTTATTTCTAGGAATCCTTGAGGGCTTTTGCTGACCAAGACTGAATGACATGGTTTTAAGGATTTGCTTATAGATAAGAGATGAGACATGGGATTAAAAAGTTTGTGGGTTGTTTGTTAAGAGAAGGTTGTAAGTGGTAAAATTATTTTATACTTGTTGTGACAAAAGGAAAGTTACTTCTTTATATATTTCTTTTTTCTTTCTTTGCTATACTCTTATTTTTCCCCTCTTTATATTCTTTTATTTTCTTTCTTTCTTTCTTTCTTTCTTTCTTTCTTTCTTTCTTTCTTTCTTTCTTTCTCTTTCTTTCTTTTTCTCTGAACTATTTTTCTTTTATTTATTTATTAGTTTTTATTTGCATAAAAATGTTATTTTAAAAAATCACTATCTGCTTAGGAGAAATACTCAAATAGCCTGGCTGTAAAGAACTAATTATCCGCTGATTCACCAAATTTCATGAATTATTTAAGAAAATAAAAAATTGATGAGATCCTTTTTTGCCCTTCAGAACTTGAAGTAAAAATATACAGTTTCCTTTTTCAGGGAAATTTGAGAGCCAGCATTTTAAAGACAGTTTACTGTGAATGATGGCTTTTTCATTGAGGCCATATGCTTTCAACAAAATCTTGTACTATGTCAGGAAATCTTAAAAATTAGATTTACCAAAGTCAGTGATGTTTCTTACATAAAGCAAAACAGAGAGTAAGAAGAAGAATGTCGAAAGCTGTCACAATTAGATAAATAAGATGATGTTTGTTTACTCTTTTTTATTTCTCCTTTCACAGGAAAGGCCATTCAATCCAAATTCTTATTCAGTGCAAGCATCCAAATTAAAGCATAGCAAACAAATGCTAATGTCTAACCTGTTGTATTTACCTAATTCTCAAGATGTTTGGGTATTTTTAGTTATCCTGTATTTGGTTTCTAGGGCTTCTCAATCATCAAGTAATTCAATGTAGCTTACACAGAAGTTTACAAATATATAAATGGAAAGTCAAAATAGTAATAAGACACCATTTCTGGATTGTTGTTGAACTCCAATTCTAAGTGCCTTTCATTACACATAAGTAACATAATGTAGTAATAAAGAATAAGTAATTTTGCTTCAAGAATGAAAAGATGTGTACATTTGGTTTTGGGAACAGCAACCATGATTTTGTAGAATGATGAAAGATACCTAATAAGATCACAACACAAACTCCATCCCTTGGATACTTGTGTGTGATATCACAGTGCACCTAAAAAGAAGCAAAGTTTGTGTTACAACAACACAGGTTGTCTGTATAGCTATAGGAAAATAAAGCTCTTGGCAACAGGAAACTAGATTTTCATAAGGATTCTAATTGTAGTAGATTTATGGCAAGGAAACATGAATGAAGACAAATATATGTGTCCCAGGATAAAGTTGCAGGATCAAATTTGGGTCAGTGACTGGGACTAAAGCAGTGGTGGGATTCAGCTGGTTTGCACTGGTTCTGCAGAACTGGTAGCTAATTTTTGCTGCATTCAGAGAACCGGTTGGCTTCCAGAAATCCAGTCTAGGCTCAGAGGCCTGGAGGAGGCCTCCCAGCCCTAGAACGGCCTGCCAGAAGTGCGTGGATGCCACTTCCGGAAGTCCATTCTAGGTGTCAGAGGCCTAGAGGAGGCTTCCTAGACCTAGAATGGCCCACCAGAAGTGCATGAATGCCACTTCCGGAAGTCCGTTCTAGACCTCGGAGCCCAGGCCTGCATCGAATAAGAGAACTGGTTGTTCAGATATTTGAATTCCACCACTGGAGTATAGGTTTAGTCTTTTGAGCTTTTGGACTTTATCTGGAGCCCATGCTCAGGGAGCTTCTCTCTCACCAGAATGTGATTAAAAGAAACAGGTTACAGCAATTGTCAGAACTGGGTATTTTCACTTTAGAACTCATAGATATCTAAGAGGGAAATATAATTTAGAAAGTGGGCTTCCTCATTCATCAAAATAATTTTCCCAAACATTTTCCTTCATTAATCAGAAACACTTAAAAGAAAGTCATTTTTAACCAACATAGGTAAAACATTTTAAGTCAGTTTAAATATCCTTGTTGAGATTGGGTAATGGGTTCATATATCATTATCCAAACAAACAAAAAATAAAACATTTTTACCCAATTTTGGGTAACATACCCAGGTTTAGGAAGCATTGCCTTGTATCATGGGCATTTTCCTTTTACTTAAACTATTAGTGAAAATCTTGATCACACAGAAATATTATAAACTACAATGCCAGCAGCTGAGTAGGTGTGTATAGAGAGTTTTCTGAAATGTTAACAGCATTGTAGTTTCAATAGGATCCTTCTGAAAATGTTCCACACCACAATTTGTACTGAGCTCAACTCTTGAAATTATAAGCAGACTCTCCAAAGGTCCAGTCTTTTATTTGGAGTGTATCTTGTCACATTTATTTCTTGCTTGTTCCCATCCAAATCTAAATTCTTCATTTGATCCAGGATGAATAGACTTGTTGAGGTAACTGAACACTGCAGCATCAGGAAAGCAACACAATATGTGGCCTTCAGCATGATGCACAAATATAATAAACCAATGATTTAGAAGAATGAAGGTGTGCCATCCTTTCCTATTGAAAGTAGAATTCTGTGAAAAAGCTCATAAATATGGAGCTGATTCTCAAGTTTGCTGGCTGAGGTACAACCGAGGTCCTAATGTTCATAATAAAATAATTCTACAGAGGCCTCGGAAATAGGTTTGAAAGTGGCTTCCCAGCAGAGCAAAGCAACTTCAGCTATTTCAAGATGAGTCATCTGATTTGATCTGAGACAAGAAATAGTGTTTGCAGCCCTTATAACAGGAGTGTGACTAATGCTACTTGCTTCTCATGTCTTGTCCAGAACATAAGACACTGAGATACCTGGAACAAACCCCATGAGAAGCTTTGTAAGCCTTCATTTTCAAACATGACACAGAAGTAAAAGGCAAAATGTTCTTCCTTCATTTCTATCTGTGGATGCTTAGATGGTCTTTATTTTCTGCTATAAATTTTAATCAGTAGAAAGAAGACAGACTTGAGCAAAAATGAACAGACTTTGGGTGGCAAGGGATATGTTTAACATTTTAAGTAAAGTAGAAAATATGAATAATGCAACTGAATGTGCGACTAGCAATATAGTCAACCACAGGATACATCCTGTTGATGTAATTTTAAAATTGATGTCCGTATGTTTCACTCCTTACCCATTTTTATTTAATTTCACTTCTCAGTCTGCTTTCAAATATTTAGCAAACAAGATTTTTTTTAATCATGTTAAATAGGACTTGCAAAAAGATCTCACAAAGTTTGTTGAACCTACCTGTATTTACTATAAACTACATAAATTCTTATTTGTTTGTTTGTTTGTTTGTTTATTTTATTTATATGCCATCCATCCCCCTTACAAGGTATCTCATGTATCTTTGGTTTCAAATATTGCTTTTTGTTGTTTAAAATGTACTTTGATTATTTTATGTATATATTTCATTATAGGTTTGGGTTAAGTTCAAGGTTATTTATGCATTTCCATGCTATATTTTTCTGTAATGTTCGTCTTAGTTGATCATTGTTTTTAATGTTTTTTTTTAATCTATGTTTATAAATAATAAGGGGGAAACAACAAGCGATCCAGTCTAGTAGTTAAGATGTTGGACTAGGCAAGGGGGAGACCCAGATTGAAATGTACCTTCACTAGGTACCTCTGAACCAATCACTGTGTCTGATCCCTGCCTAGTTTTTGTTGTGAGGAAAGGCATTCTCTATGGTGCCTGGAGTTCCTAACTGGACAGCCATTTGTCCGAAATGGTATAGGGTTTCCTGCCTGAGCAGGGGGTTGGACTAGATGATCTCCAAGGTCCCTTCCAACATCATCATCATCATCATCATCATCATCATCATCATCATCATCATTATTATTACTAGATATACATTGAATAAATATATAACTTTTCACGATAACCATTGTTTCCCTTTACCAGCTTGTACTGTTTCTCCCACTTTAATTCCTTTTTTGAATGATCTCATTTATAACCCCACATACTTTTTCTGGTACTTGTGAAAGAACTTTTTTTATTGCAACACTCTACTGTTTTCAGATTGGCTCCATCTTAGCTCTTCTAAGATCTGAAGTACCTCTCACAGTATTTCAATATCCTGTTTTTGCTTTCAATCTTACATTTCAGTTTTATCTTTATTTATTTGGTTTGGGGTTTAATTTATTTCCTCATTAAATGAAAAAGGGGCAACCAATTTTAACTGATTTTGTTGATGTATGTAAAGGCCATCATTAGGAAGCCCTGTGGTGACAGGTTTGGTTAAACTCTGAACCATAGCAGTTGGAACTATGCTAATATCTACTGGAAATACATGTTCTAGAATAACCTGATTATGGATTACATGCCATCATGCCATTGTCAACTCTTAGCAACATACAGATTTTCTCCATGATGATTTGTTCCTATCCTGGTCCTGTATCCATCACAACTGAATCCATCTACTTTGTTGTTGGTCCTCCTTTTTTTCTCTTTCCTTCCACCTTTCCCAGCCTTTTCCAGGGAGCTGGGTCTATGCCCAAAGTAGGATAATTTGAATCTGGCCATTTGTTCCTCAAGTAAGGAGGAACAGATGGAAACTAACCAAAGAGAGAAGCAACCTAGAACTAAGGAGAAATTTTCTGACAGTTAGAACAATTAATCAGTGGGTTTCCTGCCTGAGCAGGGGTTTGGACTAGATGACCTCCAAGGTCCCTTCCAACTTTTATTACTACTACTACTACTGCTACTGCTGCTACTACTACTACTACTACTACTACTACTATTATTATTATTATTATTATTATTATTATTATTGACTCCTGGTTGATTTGTTTGATGATCCATCCATATGTTTTCTTGACTCTTCACAGTATCGTCTGGAGCCTGTCTCAGGGTCTATACACTTCATGTCACTTAAAATAAGAACAGCTGCTATGATTAAAGCATTAAAAATAACATTCCTAATTAAAAAAAGGGAATAAAGTCTGATTATGAGAAATACATGGATGTTAGAAGTTCTGCAGCTTTGTGTTGAATACATCAATAAATTGGGAAGAAATATGGATGGATTCACACATAAGCTTCTTTACCACTTCGTGGTTGAGCATCTGATGGGACCTTGGATGGATGAATGAATTATTGCAATTCAAACCCTCAAGAAAGAAACATTGGCGCAATGCCATTCCCCTGCATCCATTTATACATTCATCTGTGAACAATGAAGCTGTGCACGCTGTGCTTCAGAATCAGAGGAAAAGTTGTTTTGGAATATGTAAAGAAGTGCATGTAGAATTTGTCTGGAACTTCTTAAGGCAGCCGTGCTTATTCCCAACTTATGAGGCACCAGCTTTATTATCCTGGGAAAAGCTATTGATTAAATAGCTCACGCTCCTTGGAACTAAACTGACTTCCTTAGGGAATATTGTCATTTAAATAGGTTATAACCTATTTGCTTCTTTCTTTTCGCTGCTGGTACAGGCTGAATACTTGGGCAGCCCTGTGAAAACATCAAGCACTCTGCTCCCCTGTCCCTGGCTTTTTCCCTTCTCTGCCTGCTACTATAAGGATGGGCAAGCTTCACCACCCAACTCTTTTTGCAGAGATGCCAACCTCAGTTAGGCCTTTGTGAATTTTGTTTTACATGATTTCTATAAGTTAAAAGCAAAACTAGCAAGAAATTACAGTTTCCCAGGTGTTTTTGCAGGAGCTGTACCTGTTTGACTGGGATTTGTGACTGTTTAGCAAGGGATTGGCAGTCCGGGTTACTGATAGAATCACAGTATTGGCAATGATTCCAAAAATTATATCTACCGGGGTAACCACAGGATGCAGTCCCCTGCCTCCCAAAATATTGATTGATTGATTGATTGATTGATTGATTGATTGATTGATTCATTCATTCATTCATTCATTCATTCATTCATTCATTCATTCATCTTCTATATCCATGCAACTCAACCAAGTGACTCTGGGCAGTTTACAATTCTAAAATTATAAAACAATTAAAAAAACATTAAAACAATAAAAAGCATTCACAAACTAAATAAGTACAAACAACAGCCATGATGATTAATCAGTTAGCAATAGCAATAGCACTTAGACTTATATACTGCTTCACACTGCTTTACAGCCCTCTCTAAATGGTTTACAGAGTCAGCATATTGCACCCAACTACCTGGGTCCTCATTTTACTGACCTCAGAAGGATGATGGAAGGCTGAGTCAACCTTGAGCTGGTCAGATAATAATCAAGCCAAGTAATGGGGCCCTTAACACATTCTGAGCCCCAGAATATAGTTGGGTATATAGCTAAGTTTTTAACGGTTTGTGAAAAGCCAACAGGATTGGGACCATTCTAATCTCCGAGGGAAGAATATTCATAAGACAGGAGCTACAGCAGAGAAAGCCTGTCTTTCAGTTCATGCCAGTTGACAGATGGTGATACAGCACATAAAAAAAATTGAGTTGTGGCATCATGGCCACCATCTTGACTTTTTGGACAGCACTTGGTGAACAGTCTCCATTGCTGATTTTTCCCTTGTGCACACTATTGGTGCATTCCCTAAATACTGTATCTCCATAGTGTCTCCTGTTATGACCTCTTTAAGCCATGCTAATCATTATTTGTCCCTGTTCTATTGTTCAATTTAAAGTGGGTGGGGAAAAACATTTTGTGTCAATTAGAATATTTAAACATTACATGCTTTTTGAATCTCAAATGCCAAGCATCTCCCCTGCTGAGATAGGAGAATGAGTGCTGTCATTTAACACATGTAAGTCTGGGAGAGGGCCCAGTATAATTAGCCCTCTATCATTGACACAAGAATGCTGTGTGTATCTGCATGCCAACATTTTGTGCCCAGTTCCTCCTGGGATCTGCCACAAATTATGCCATATTGCAGGAGAGAATATCAGCCAGCTGAAATAGTTTATTCACATATGCAGGAAAAGTAACAGGATTTAACTTGGGCTAGAACAATAGAATTCATGCTCCAATTTATCCTTCCTAAGTTATATTTGCATTCAGTGGAACAGAAATCACAAGAGTGTCATTTCCCTTTTAAACTATGTGAGATGGGAAGTAAAGCACTTTACCTGGATTATAGGAATTCTTTTTGGAAAGAAGGTAGCCTGATATTTAGTTAGGGTTAACTAACTAAACTAACTAAAGCCAGTGGTTTGTTTTTCTGAATTTATTTGTTTTGGCAAAAAGATCAATACTTGGTTCATTTGATATCATGCAGATGGGCTTTTGCTAATAAAATAGAGGTGCCCTGTGTTCTTTCTGTACCTCCTTACAGGTCTTCCAGACATGTTCTGGAGGATTTTTCCAATCCACCAGAACAGACAGATTTAAGAGGAATGTGGGATGCATAAGGAATCTGATGATCTATGATCAGATTGGTTGGTTCTGCAAAATGGGAAAAAAAACACCATTAGGTATAATCTATTGTCATTCTGGTGTGATGACTTTGACTTGCTCATTCAAATACAGTATGAATTTAGGTCTTTGCATGGATACAGATGTGAGTAGCTAAATAATTGAGAACATTGGACATACATATCTTTGGCATGCAGAAATTCTAGATTCTTGCATCAGATACTTGGCAGTTAAAATATTCCCAGAGAGGTGCTGCAAAAGGGTTAATACCAGCCAGAAACAACTATAAATTTTCTTAGTATGCTAGCTTTCTGTGTTGTAAGAATACACTGTAAGAGTATCAAACATCACTATGTAATTTTTCTTGTGTTCAAGTATGTATCAACTGTCAAGTTAATTTAACTTTAAACAAATCTGTACATCCCAGATTGGAGAATGAAAATCAATTTTACAAGAAGAGGTCACTTCTTTTCAGCCTATAGCTTCTTACCTAAGTAGCGTTTCTTGATGTTGAAGATCTAACTGGGCCAATATTAGCACTATTTTCCTATGAAAGGAAGTATATTTTTTCAGCTGAAATATACCTAGCAAATGTCTAGAAGGTCTTATATTCCTCTCTAACAAGCTGTATAAGCAGCTTTATAAGAGGATGAACACTATATAAATTCCTCTTCTACTTTCCATCCGCTTTCTGCATCTTTTCATTGGTTCAGAATCTTCATATAATTTTGAGCAAAGTCCTCGACCTTACACAAAACGGTTTTAAGCCCCCTGTTTAAAATGACACAAATATTCTATAGAGACACAAAGTAGAGATTTAAACTCAAGGCTGAATCTCATCACTTGAAGCCTCTTTTCTTCACATTTAGCAAGGTGCCTATTTTCTCCAGCTATTGGTACTAGAAAAATTAATGGTATTGGAGCATTATCAAGCTCTTTACTATGGTCTGGATGGTAAGAAAAAATTCTGACCTGTTTAAGAGAAGAAATGGGATACGGGTATTTTTCTCCTAGTGGGGGCTCTTTCCCACACTCCAGGAATGAAAACATCTTTTCCATTCTGAAGAAGTAAAGTTGGAAACTATTCTCCCAAGAGCCTTTGGCCAGATGTTAAAAAAGAAGCCAGCAAATTTGTTGCCTTCACTCAAGGCTGGAAGTGTTACTCCTATGGTGAACAAGAAGTATGGAGAGATGTTCTTTCGCTTTTCTATCAATTGCCCATCTCCTCCACCTCCCTAAATGTGGATCTTACCTAAGGGGAGAAATGGATAGGTAACTAAGAAGAGAAAGAGTCTCATCCCTACACCTTGCTTCTCCAAAAGTAGATATGGAGAAGAGGAAGGCGGCCTCTTCCCCTTCTGTCCTCCACCCTGTTTTCCCATCACAAGCATGGCTCCCTGACTATGAGGTTACCCTCTCTTACCTATATGCTTACTGGAGAATAGAGCTGCCATCTTGTTTGAGAACAACAGAGAGGTAAATGTAGGAGTCAACCTGGCGGGAGGCTGTAGAGGGTACCAAGAAAAATATGTATCTCATGGAACATTTTCCATGAATGTGGTGTTCCTATTGGAGTCCAAAAGATAACTATGAGTGAGGTTCTGTCTGATGTCAGGCCCCAAGAGCCAAGAAAGACACGTCCCATGTTCCTTGAGAACAGCCTGCTCTCTATCTCCCACCATGTCTCTCCATGCCCATTACCACCTTAATATTTTGGCCTGTCCTGCCACGAAAGGCAGCATCCTTCAAATCCCAAAGCCTCTCACAATTCTCAATCCCATCTATTCCATTATTGTTCAGTTGCTGAATAACCATTATCCAAACAAAAAACAATCCTGAATTTAAGATTAATATTTACTCCAGGAAGTTCTCACAGAGAAATCTCTTATAATCTCTTTATTAGCATGTCAGAAATCCTGTCTTAAAGTAAAAGGGAGTGAAGGTGAAGGAACAGCTAGTTTCCTTTCAAATAAATACTAGGCCCACGAGTAGCAGTTTGATGTGCATTGACAATAGTGCTCTTTACTAGGGCTATGAATTGAGACAATTTATTTCAACATCAATTCACATCCTCACCAGTATCTTCAATAAGCAGGTCACTTAACTTTGCTCTTTGAAGTAAAAGTGCTGCACTGTTTTGTGAAACAGTGGAAGGGAAAGCTTTATTCAAGTCTGCCTGAGAATGAATGCATTTGAAGATCTGTACAGCCCCAGTAAATGCCGTATTTGCTTCTACAGCTTCAATTCTCAGAAACATTGGCCATTGAGGAAGAAAAATGGTTTACAGTCAGCTTTTGTTATATTCCAAATAGAAGAGTACCTTTGAGTTCAGCTTCACTTCTGGGGACCACATCTATGCTTTGGCAACATTAGAAAAGTGTCTGTGATTGCCTACTTCTAGGACAGTGGTGGCAACCTATGGCATGGGTGCCAGAGGCGGCACTCAGAGCCCTCTCTGTGGGCACGCGCGCCATCGCCCCAGTCCTAGGCCTTCAGCTGGGTTTTATAAAACCTTTTTGCTTTAGGCCTCTGCCGCCGTGTGCAAAAAAAAAAAGGTTCAATCAATCAGTCAATTTCAACTTCTTGCGGGAAAAAAAAAGATCTTGCAAAGTTGGAATTGATTGATTGAACTTTTTAGTCCCACCCAGTCTGCCGTTACCACCACAGCCGCGCCCACCCAATGGGTCACACCCACTCAATTGGCCACACCCAGCCAATGGGCCACACCCACCCGGCACCAGATGATACATAAGTGGGTTTTGGGTTGCAGTTTGGGCACTCGGTCTCTAAAAGGTTCACCATCACTGTTCTAGGATATGTTTTCAATTACCCAGTTTTGTCAGCAGCTCCAGGATTTCCAGGTAATCCCCCATCCAAATCTTGATCAGGTTTGGCTGTAGTTTGTTTTTGAGATCAGCCAAGTTCAGCTAGATGTATCCAGCTTGATGCTGCTGCAGAACTTGAAACTTTGCTTCAAACAGAATATTAAAATAAAATCAGATAATAGTTTATTAATTGATTGGCTTTATAATCATATCAAAGAAAAGAAAATACAGGATCTAATTCCAGGGTAAAATAGATAGTAAATACAGTAATAAAATACATATGCAGTAAATACAAAGAATCAGATTCAGATAAATGAATCATTTTTACATAACAAAGCAATCTGTTCAATATGATGGGTTCTTAGTTGAACTGCCGTACTATAAAATTAGCAGCTCACAATGTGTACATTAAAGCCCATGAGGAAATAAGAGAATCTGTGTGGGCCGCTCTGTTTTTCAAATTGGAAAATAGTTTAATCATCCAACTTCAAGATTTTTTTTTGCCAATAATTCCGTGTCAGTTTGGGCATTTATATCTAGGACTCTCTCTTTAAAAATGTCCCTTGCTTGGGAGGTAGATGAGACTAAATACTGGATTAAAAATCAATGCTATGAAATAACTTTGATAAATTGGGTTACTCAGGAATTGGGTTGAGCCATACTTATCTATTCCACCAAACATATTTTGGATAGCCTATCAGGATCCATTGAATGGATCTTCTTCCCATATGAGAAATCTTTAATTATTGATTGGATATGTATGGAATGGAAACCTGTGTTTACTCTGACCACAGTGGCTGTCATGTTCTTATCAGTTCCCAGTATGCTTCTTAAAAAAAGGGGAAAAAAACCAAGTATGAACTTGTTCAAATGGGGTAGCTTTGTAAGGCATGACTAAATATGTGTATATTCCAATCCTGTGAACTTTGTGATCTGTGGACTTCAACTCCCAGAATTCTAATCTATCTCCATTCTAATCCTTCAACAAAACAGGAAGTACTGAGCCAAGCCACAAATTCAATCCATAAAGAACACTGCCATAAATTATTTGATTTTTAGAATTAGAATAACAGAGTTGGAAGGGACCTCTAGTTCACCCCCCCCCAAGCAGGAGACCCTATACCATTTATGACGATGGCAGTCCAGTCTCTTCTTGAAAGCTTCCAGTGATGAAACTCCAACAACATTTGAAGGCAGTCTGTTCTATTGGTCAATGGTTCTCATTGCCATAAAATTTCTCCTTATTTCTAGGTTGAATCTCTCCTTGATCAGTTTCCATCTGTTATTCCTTGTTTGTCTTCAGGTGCTTTGGAAAATAAATAGGTTGATCCCCTCTCTGTGACAGCCCCTCAAGTATTGGAGGACTGCTATCATGTCTCCCATAGTCCTTCTCTTCACTTTTACTTGGATATGTAAAGTTTAGAAAGAAAGCACCAGATCCATCACCATCATTAGTGCAATTTTTTTCCAGAGAAAGATAAATCCTTCAATAGCTCTGTTGAAACTGTTAGTCACGATCAAATGGATGTGGACTCATGGAAATCCTGTGGATAGTTGTCTTGAACATGTTCAATCTTCAGTCAGGGAACTAATCTTCACTAGAGTAATAGGGTTGTTATTTTATCCATCTGCACCATTGTCCGACTTGTTCTTTTCCTTTTCTTTCAATTTTGTCAAGCATGTTATCATTGTTTAATTATCTTCCTCTTTCTGCTTATGTCCCCACTCCAATATACTGTAGATTGATTTGTTTCCTGGACAACCCATGGTACCTGCACTATCCTTCCCCAGGACTGTCATTTAAAAGCATTTATTGCCTTCCTCTTATTTCTCCACTACCCAATTTTCACATCTACAGTATATGACATTTTTAAAAATGCTCTATTTTTGTCTGAACATGCTGGTTGTTTGTATAAAAAGAAAGATCTCTGCATTTAAAGATCGTGTTTAAGTGCTTCATAGCCATTTCTCCAAGGACTATTTATCATTTGATTTCAGTATTTATTACTGATTATTAATCCAAGCTAGTATTCACTCCTTCATGGATCTGTTACAGCAAAATATTCAAATTCATTCCCACCAGAATCCACAGTGGAATTCCTTTTAACTCTTATTAATAGCTGTCATTGGTATGTCAATGGTTCCATTAATGGGAAAAGAATGGACACAGAGAGAAAAATAAGAGGGAAAATAGAAATACTGAAAGCTCCAACCTTTCTCTTCTAAACTAAAGTTTTTCCATCTTCCAAAAACAACATGTTTGGAACAACAAAATTAACTTTTTCCAATTTGATTCAGATCATTCAGTGGATCATGTCTAAAACATATAACATCCTACTTAATCTTGAGAGGAAAAAATATCAATATTTATTTTTGTACCTCTCAGTACATGATTTAGTGGAGGGGATATTTTCCCTGCTTTGGACCAATGCAGTAGAGCACCTTCCATGCTCTAGTTCAAGATCACATTGTATCTCCATTCTTAATCATATTATACTTAAAAATAAATGTTATTGACTTTGTTGAGATTTACATGCAAATAAATGTGCATAGAATAAGAGATCTCTGATGGATGACACACATAAACTAAAAATAATATTTTGCCAGAGGGGGATTAATTAATTTATTTTTGTTTTCTGTTTCGTTCTCATATTCTCTAAGTTATCTTGACTTGGAGGCTGAATTCTTCAGTCCAATTCAGTTTTAATAGACATTTTATCTACCTTTAAGCCAGAGATGATGTAATTATAGGGGGCATAAGATCTCAGGAAATTATATTTCAATCATGGATACTGCAAAGTTGATATAAACTGTTGCTCAAATACTCAATTACAGACTGAAAGCTATTCTGGAGAGTATTCAGATCAGAAATGGAGCTTTTGCAAATGAAATGGAAAGCTAAAAAAAAAAGATAGGATGAAATAAACTAGCCAGAAAGCATACTTCTGCAGAATATATTTGCATGATATTATGGCAGAGCAACATCAACTAATAAAAAATTAAAACCAAACAATCATGTGCAACAAAATCCTCTCCAAATGATTGAATCCCAAATATAGTTGGCCTTGTTAGATTTTTTTAAAATTAAACAATAAATTGCAAATTGCTTATCCTTACTTGAACATATGTGGACATTTAATTTCATAAAATTTACTCAGCAGGATTGAAAATACATTTTGGTTGGAAGTCTACTCAAATAGCAGACTTTTAAAATAAAATAGCAAAAAAAAAAAAAAGAACATTCCTGTTGTGTCATGTGAGAAAACATTTCTTCTAAATTATGTAAATATTGTAATGGGTGGTCAGAAGCTGATATGAAGCTGAGAATTAAAATATAATCTTTTGGACTGATGCACATGACCAATTTGCCACAGTGCAATGCAAACTACTGACCATTTCTCAAAGTCGGGAACTCACAATGTCCTCTACCTGTTTCCAGTCAACCAGGGAGGCATTTTTTGTCTGTTGCTTCCTGCTTGAAAAATTCACCATCTCTGGGATTCTGTTCTCAAGGAAAACAATAAAAGAAATATGTTGCTCTACCTTTAGAAAGCAGGATAAATGGGAGAGTTAAAGATTACTAGCTTCTGAATGGGAAAGATCATGAACAAACACCACCAAAGCTGTCTTGGCATTGCATCCCAAGTTAAGACCAAACTAAAAGAGATTCAGATAATGTGCTTCTTCCAGGACCCTTTGAAGCTGCATGCCAAACAATGTTTCCTAAAAAAGGGAAAGTTGTAGATAGATTGAAAGTTGTCCAATTCCATGGCTTTTGACAGAGAGGATGGGCCACCCTTTACTTTGAGGTTGGCAGGATCACCTGCTCTGTCAAGGAAGCATTTACCATTTCATTGATACACATACCTCTTTCTGGAAGCTTTGGTCAACCAGCACTGGTACTTCTATGAAAACAAAACTGATGTGATTAGTGAATTCTGGAAAATTACAAGAGATAAAAATAAAAAATCACAATGCAATATAGTATTTTTTTTTTAATTTGGGTCTGTGACCAGTTTAAAAAGAGTGTTCCATTTCCATATAACATCACACCTCTGTGGACCACTCTCATGCCAAGATACCCCTGCCTGAAAACATTGCTACCATGAAAATGATTCCTGTTTGAGAAGCCAACAGTAGCTTGGTCTTTCAACTACTTTACAAGCTTATGTTTGTAAATATCAGCTATATGATATATTCTATCAATATTCATAATATGTAGAGCACCAGAATACTGCCTGAATGGATGGTGTTACAATTATGAATACTTTAAGATAGATTTTTTTAAAAGATCTCAGTGGGTCAAATTTTATATATTACCCATATTAAGATATCAGTACCCCTGGCCAGTGGTGGGATTCAGCCGGTTCACACCACTTCGGCAGAACCGGTAGCTAATTTTTTGTTGCCCAGGCCCAGAATGGACTTCTGGAAATAGCATCCACACAAAGAACTAGTTGTTCACATATTTGAATCCCACCACAGCCCCTGGTCCTTATGTTATGTTTGCCCATTCCTTGGGTACGTCTAGTTTAATGAAAAGAAGGGGTGACATGATAGCAATGCTCCAATATCCAAGGGGATACCACAAAGAAGGGGAGTCAACCTATTCTCCAAAGCACCTGAAGGCAGGACAAGAAGCAATGAATGGAAACTAATCAAGGAGAGAAACAATCTAGAACTAAGGAGAAACTTCCTGACAGTTAGAACAATTAATCAGTGGAATGACTTGCCTCCAGAAGTTGTGGGTGCTCCAACACTGGAGATGTTTAAGAAGAGATTGGACAACCATTTGTCTGAAATGGTATAGGGTTTTCTGCTTAAGCAGCGGGTTGGACTAGATGACCTCCATGGTCCCTTCCAACTCTTTATTCTGTTATATGACTAGCAGCATTTTGAAGAGATTATTCATGGGTTAAAATACTGATATACAAAAGTTTAGCCATCAGGATTCATCAGCCTGAAGAGAAAAACAAATATCTGCCCACATATGGAAGAACTAATGCACAGATAAGTACATTGAGCTACAATAATAAGATACAAACAGGGCTATAACAGATGCACACATATTTCTGAAGTCACAATTATAACTCATAAGAAAATTATTTGATGGGTGGGTGAGAAATCCTCCTGAATCTTTTCAAATGTTCACATAAATACTAAGCTTACTGCAAATTTATTTGACAAGAATCCATCTATCATGAAGTACAATCCATGTTTCTATCAAGACCTAAAATTTGTGATGCTGACAAAGAAATAAAGCATCCCAGTAACAGAAGAAAAATGTGATTATTTTTAAACAATTTAATCCATCACATAAAATAGTTTTAAGTATCCACTTTCACAAAGAAATTATTTCAGTTTTAGATATTTTATAGTTATTTTAAGCACATTTTCAAGATAATAAACATGTTTTGCTTTTATTTTTTCTCACTATACTAAGTGTTAGGAAAAATACCATAGTACAAAATATAGTTTGAAACCTGCAAGCCTAAAGGACTGACTATTCCCATGTTAAACTGTTCACATATTAAGATTAACTTTCTTCTGTGCTCTTAACTATGAAGATTAGGAAAGAGACCCTGAGTTCTTTCTGCTGGCATCTCCCGTATCTCTCATTTTCTCTAGGGATGTTTGCCTAGAGCCAAGATTATACTTCCTCTTATACGTACATCATATCATCATATCATGAAGATTGTGAACTGCATTTCTATTTGGTATAAAATTACTATGTGCTATGAAGTCGGTGTTGGCTCTTAGTGACCACATAGGTAGATTTTCTCCATTATGATCTGCCCCTAACCCTGATTCTTTAAGTCTTCCAATGCTACTGTAATTGAGTACTTCCACCTTATTCATCATCTTCTCTTTCCTTCCATCTTTACCAGCATGAGAGTCTTCTCCAGAGAGCTATGTCTTTGTACTTTGTACAATCACTTTTTATTATATTTTGACAATTTTATGATGTTGTAATGCTGTTCTTTATGTCACATTTCTTTATGTCTCTATCTTGGTTGGATATAACTTTACCTTTTTAAACATTAACATGTAAAGATGGAGCACCTCCTTTTTAAATAAAATTAAATCACGTGTAAATCAAAACTTCAACTCTGTAGTACCTATACTATATGACATTTCAGAGAATGTAGGTTTAAATAAATCTTCTCCAAGAAGAGATAGTACAAAGTGGAAAATCTGATACCACCTTTTTGCTGAGCACTGAGTTGGTCTCTTTCAACTTGCAAATTCAGGTAAATTGAATTTCAAAAAAGATAAAGAGAGGGTCTAGCAAGGGTTGGGCAGGGTAAATTGGGAGTGGCTATAGGTCTGAAGAACCATTAAACTTCTTGGCTCATTTCTCTACCCCTAAAATCTTAGCATAGCCATGAACAGTCATGGGACATACAGCAGCGGAAGAGGAAGCCAAGATATGGGTGTCTTTCTGTCCTTATATCTAGCTTAGCAATCTAGTTTCTTCAAGGCACAGAAAATTTCAGAGATATTGGCAGTGGAGGCCTCTGGCATCAATCTTTGGATTGCCCGGTAAAAATCTAAGGAAACAAATGCATTACATAATGGAAATAGCATCAAACTTCCTTTAAGCATTCTCTTTCTCATAAAATTGTCTTTCAAAATTGTACCTGGCAGATGAATAAAAAAGGTAGTTTGTTTTGTCTTGCTATTCACTGGTGCTAGCTGATACAATTGCTCTTCGTTCTTTGAGAAAATAAAACAATTCATTGCAGGTTTCTTTAAATGGCAATTAATGTCTTGCCCCAAATGGCTGAGGCCAGGGCAAATGAGAAATCTTGGAGGACTATTAAGGCTGAAAAGAAAAGTTCTAAAAATATCACAGCTTGACAGAGCAGAGACATTTTTATAGCTAAAAAGTGCCCTTAAGATTTGAACATAAACTCAGCATGCAGTAAAGCAGAGTATGCATTCCTGAATAGGCTGGCCATACATTGACAGGGGAAAAAAGGACTGTGGAACTATATTACACTGCCTAATGCTGAGAGCTGCACTTTCTGATTAAGGAATCTAAATGACAAACGTCTGCAAGATCACTAAGAAGGCTAAGAAACGGTGGGACGTTTCATTAAAAGTGTCACAAAAAATTACATTGAGAAACAATCAGATATTATGATTTAACCTCTAAAAAAAGAAAATGACAGAGATTTTGGTCATAAAAAGAGACAGATTTTAAAATATATGTTTTTCTTTTTCTTTCCCTACATACATTATTAGGATTTATAATAGACAAAGGTATAATGGACCACTCTCACATAATGCAACTGCCTTGCTCTTTTCTCCTAAAATCCTCTAATAGACCTTCCTCACAATTCCTTCCTTCTTTCCTTCTTTCCTTTTTTCCTTCCTTCAAATACAGTCTAATCTGAAGTTAGTAACAAGAAGATGTAGGCAGCCGCTGCTAAAATACAGAAGAGCGAAAATCTTGAAAATATAGAAACTTTCTCTGATATTAGCAGTAAGAATGGAATATATGATAAGCTGTGCTTTAGTGTCACCCCAAAATCTCTTTCTGATTTCACACAATATAGGCCAGATAAAAAGGTGGTAGGGAATACAAACTCTTCAAGATTATTGGCAAGTTTGAACTTCAGCATCATTTCTTGGATTGATACAGAGGTGTAATTTAAATTATGCAACAACCACATCTCTAGTCCTCCTTCCCCATTCTTAAAAACAAAGAAGGAGGAATAACTTTCAGTGGAAGACTGAAAGAGCTAGTTATACCTTTAAAGAACATTTGCCTATCTCTCAGATTTTTTTGGTGTTGATTCCTATCCTAGAGTGTATAGTGACTGAACTCAGAAAGGAAATTCTTGTTCCATGATTGAAGGATTGGAGCAAAAATAGATCCTCCATGATCAAATTGCACCTTGATTTTGCAGAATGTAAATGGGCTAACCATTGTAAGAATTTTTTTTTGGGGGGGAAATAGGGCAGGGGAGCCAGTGCTACATGCTCTCCCCATCTCAATGATTTGGGGTAAGGGAATAGCAATAACAATAGCACTTAGACTTATATACTGCCCCATAGTGCTTTACACCAGTTTACAGAATCAACATATTGCCTTCAACAACCTGGATCTTCATTTTACCAACCTTTAAAGAATAGAAGTCAACCTTGAGCCCTTTAGGTGGGCAGTTTGCCTGGAATCAACACAATGCACAATCTGTCTTGCATCCCCACCTCTTTTCCTGTTGACATCCCAGTCTTCATTCTGGCTTCCTGCTACAACTCCTGATTTGATTCCAAGAAGCATTTCCTGTTCCTCTACCTTGGCCAGTAAACTGAATTCCAGTTCTGAGTTTTAAAGAAATCCAATGAAAAAAATAAGATGTAGCCTCATTCCTGAATCACTGTAGCACAATTTTGACTCTAGCTGTAGTGAGGCAACCAGCTGGGGGGAACAGCCAGCATGAGAACTAAGACTGGCAATCTGGCCTTGCTATTGGAGATCCAGTACCTTTTGCTCAGGCTACTAGGCCTATTCCTCTTCCTCAGAAGAAAAATTTAATAACCATTTCCCACAAACCATATTGAATTGGCTAGGTAATAGCTCTGGACTGAAAGCACTTCTCATCTAAACCATTGAGTACATTTGATAGTCCATCCAATATGTATGATGACTGATGAAGCCTTAATAAATTGATTTCTGGAGCAGTGAGAGATGAGCTTATAAGCACCTGCAAGATCATCAGATATGGTTAGTGGTTGCTTTCAACTTATTCATGCATCATTGCTTATTCTGCCACTTTTAAACATGTTCTTCTGTGTTTCGATGGGTAATTATCACCAAGTGCTGCATTTCAAAACTTCCTAATTATCTTAGCAACAATCCATCATCTCATAACCTCCCCTTTGGTAATGCCACAGGACAGCCAATGCTGAAAACGTCAGAGCTCCTGCATCATTAATTGAACAGAAAAAAGGTTTTCAGTAGAAGGCAAAAGTGCTACCTTTTTCCCAACTAAAACAGACCCAAGATCCCTGTCCTCTTTTGTATCTGCCTATCCTAATTTCCCCATTATCCCTTTTCGTCCAGGGAAGCCAAATGTCCAGAGAGCCACGTGTGTTCTGTTTTTCTGTCCATGTTTCTAAGCAAAAATATTCATACCAGTCCCTAGAGACACCAGAATTTCTCCCATTTTTCCTTCATTATACCTATGCTTCTAAACTTTTGAAACATGCTTTTGCTCCTGCCTAACTGAAAATTCTGGACTAGTCAGACGGTGATAGGCTGTGAGCTCTTGTTTTGTTCTTATGTTTAAAAATTTGCTACAGGCCTCACCGATAATCCCCAGCTGCTAATTGCTCCCTCTTCTGAAGATAAAGTTTTTAACTGGGTAGCAGCTTGTAAGGCCAATTTGTTGCACTGCAGCACTTTACTTCACATGATGGAGGCAATGTGATCCAGTTTGTGAAATATTAAGATGACTTGAACATTAACATCTTGACTTGAAGTCTCCCCACATAGAATGTATATGCACAATACTGTCTTCACTTAGTTGAGGCAAGCACTATCATGCTCTACTCCATTAGTTCAACTCAGGGTATTGTTTTTTGCCATGGTTTCTGAGGGGGTAAGCTAATTGTTCCTTTGAAAGCTCTACATGTCTGTCTGTCTGTCTGTCTGCTCCCCCCCCCTCTAATTTATCTATCTATCTATCTATGGAATGAACTATATAGAAGTCTAAGTTTAAGTGCTATTGCTATTTTTTATCTATCTGTCTGTCTGTCTGTCTGTCTGTCTATCTATGTCAGCCATCCAGCCATCCAGCCAGCCATCATCTATCTATCTATCTATCTATCTATCTATCTATCTATCTATCTATCTATCTATCTATCTATCTATCTATCTATCTATCTATCTATCTATCTATCTATCTATCTATCTAATTGCAGAGTTTGGAGAAACAATAGAAAAAATAAATCAATGAAAAAATTATAAAATGACTGAATTCCCAGCCAAGCATGATTGGTTACAGCAGCCTGCAGTATACTCTCTGTTGGATCATCAACAATCTCTATTGGAGTTTCCAGAATATCAGTTTTTGGCTTGACACATTTTTTTTTTTTGCAAAGGAGTTTTGGAGATGGGTAGATTTGAAAATAATAATGGCAACAATGACAGTGTAATGAGTTTTTTGGCTGGCAAACTTACTGCTTTCTTGTGAACTATAATGGCTTTTTCTTCACAATAATGCAGTTGTAACATTTTTTTCTCCTCCAATCCTCTTCTATCCCCCTCCCACTGTTTCAGCTTTTGCTACGGAAAACGAAAATATATCTGTTCCAAGAAATCAAGATGTGTGTTCCTGTGCGTGAGTATATTTGCACATATGCATATAACAGATGGCTTATCTTGCTGTTATTTTCTTGTTTATTTTAATCATTCCATCTTTACTTATGAAAATAAAGTTTGTAAAGTGAAAGCAGTCTGCCTTGAAACAGGGACTAGAGAGAGGGGAGACAGTCACAGGGATGCCATTTTTCATCATTTAATTGGAGACAGTTACACCCCGGGGCTGAGACTTGATGTTAAAAATAATGATTGCACAACAAAAAGATACAATAATCTGCATTAAGGATCAATTAACCAGGTTTTCCTTGACACCATTAGGAAAGAAAGCAAAAGGCAGAAGAAGTAAACATAAATTTTCTCATTTTGTTTTGGATCCCCTGTTATTAAGATGATGTTTTTCTTCTCCAAAGTTGTTTTGTAGCCACAGAAATGTCTGTAATGAGACCTCATAAGGATCACTTGCTTTGTAAGTCCTACTATCATGTTTCAATTGGCACTGGATGTCTTCATCAGTTCCTTTTTTAAAAAAAATATGTTTTATTGTTTTTTAACATAATCACCTTAATATTTGGTAAACAGTGTGTTGTCTGGGTTTACATTTAAGAAACATTCACTAACAATTAATTTCTATAATCTATAATCCACATAATAACTTTACTTGATTTCCTCTTTTTCCCATAATGTTCTCTTTTACCAACCTTAAGTTATTGCAGTTCTTGTTGTTTTAATGAATGATGATTGAGTATAAAGGTTTTCTAATATCTCTACAGATAATAATCACATCAATATAATATTCCTTTTCTATCTAGTCATTCTGGTTGTCTCATCATAGATCTGTTTACAGTTCTTGTTTATATTTATTTTTCCAACAATGTTCAAAACATTCTTACTGGTTAAGATTTTCTCAAAGTTAATTACATTTAAATATTTAAGTCTATTTTTTCTCATGTAAGCCAACCCAATACTTTTACCTTTCTTAAGGAATAAATAAGACTAAAAAAAGAAAAAAGAAAAATAAGAATAAAAAAAGATAGTATGCTACTTAAAATCCCTGTTTTCTATAAGCTAATACATATTTATTTCCAATTTTTTTTGTTCTTTTACCATAATTAAAAATATATTTAATCTTTAAATATTCCATTTAATAAATCTAGTCCTCTAGTCTTTTAACTCTTATTCAAAACATTTTTAATCCATTGTGATTTTCTTAAAGTCAATCACCTTTAGATATCTAAAACATTTCCTTTATATAAGCCATTCCAACTCTTTCATATTACTCATATCAATAAATAAAATAAAAAAGAAGAAAAAGAAAGTACTATGTTACTTGAGGGGCTCTTCCCTCTTAAAGTCAATTTCACATCCAAACCTTTTCTATTTCTTTAACCATATTCAAACAGGTGTTACTTTTTTAAATATTCTCTCTGATAGGCCCCATCATCTATTTTCTTAATTTTCACTTTAGCCTTTTTCTTTTGCCCAGTATCTTTCTTAATCAATATGTTCTTCTGAGTCAAAGAATCTTTCCATATTCTTGTAGGTGTTACTATAGATATAAAAGGTAAGTCAAGTACAATACCTTTGTGAGAGGCATTTGCCCATTCATTTTTGTTGAAAATCTTTTTCTTTCTTTTTCTTTCTGCTTCTCTTATCATTTTTGTCTCTCCAGTTCTAGTGTTTTTCCTGGCATCTCTACAGTCCATTTTGTCCAATCTTTTTTCTTATCCTCAAATTTGTTTTGTGGTGTTAAAGTATAAGTTGTCTTTTCCAAATCCAGTGTTTCTTGTAATTTTTTTTCCACTTGGGTTAAATCATACTTCTTTGTTTTGTTAGGTTCCATCTTAAGTCTCTATCCTCAAATTTGTATTCAGTTGTCTGTTTTATCTGTTCCTTCTCTGTTGTTTCCTGGGATTTTTGTTATTGTAAAGTTAAATTGGAGATGAATTGGTTTATATTTTCAAAGTTATTTTGGATTTCTTTGTGGTTTGAAATCATTGTTATTTGAATTAATTGCAACAAATCATATGTCTCCTCTTGAAAAGTATTTATCTTTTCTTGATAGGTTCTTTCTATAAATCTCTGATTTTCCATGATGACCAAGAATCCAAATTTTCTTTTCTCTGCAAATAGCTTTGGGGTCAGAGTTAAATAGATACTTGTAATCCAGAAAGTTCAAAAAAGTTTTTTTTTATCCCCTGAAGTTTGTAAGTCTCACTTTGTCTGCAGCCCAGATTGTTTTCTTTTTTGTCACGACTGTTCTCTATTGTTAGAGCTTTGAAGGTCACAAGGAGAGATTAGTTTTTTCCAGATTTTACCAAGTCCTGCATGAAAGCCATAGCTGTTGTAGTCTTCATCCACCACTAGATGTCAGCACTGGTTTATTTTTCAAATTTTCAAAATGAACAAATTGCCTTTAAAATGAGAATCTTATCTATTCAGTAACTTCAAATGTATCCAAATTTAGGTTTTATAGTCATTTCATTTCATTTCAAAATGTTTTGGTCCTCCATAAAAGTTTAATTCGCTGCTTCTGTTAGTAAAAGGGTGGGGCAAAAATCCCCCTCCTTCACTTTTGGAGGTTTTTTGCTTCTTGGGATATTTTTTCCTTTAGGAAAGTTGATAAGTAGGATAGAGAAAACCGATATTCTTACCCAGATTCAAACACACTGTTTACAATCAGCTTAAAATAGTGCTTTTGACTTTGATTGCTTGCAGATTGGGCTAGACTCTGAAGTTAGGCTAGCCTTTCTCCTGTTGGTTTCTAGAAGGTTTCTCCTGGACCGATCGGGTCGACTGCCGTCTCTCCGAGGTCCCCGGGACTTCCTTCCTTCTTTGCCACCTCTTCAGGGCGGATTCTGGCCTATTTAGGGTCCCCTAACTGGAAGAAACTCAGCCAAAGGCCACAAAGTCCTGAACCCCTCGACTGCTACGCTGCTGCGCAGGACCGGAAGTCCATGAGTTCTTTGCCTACTATCTTCTCTTTCAGTTGAGACCTAGTAATTACAGAATTATATAGCTGAAAGAGGAGGAGGAGGGCAAGGCATTTATTTCACAGATTTTTTTTACTTGCCTGCCAAGTCCAAAGAAAATTGCAATTTATAAGCACACCCCTTCCTTGGCAATCTTTAATCTCTGCCCAAACAAAATTGGGCAAGACAGAGCAGACTTACTAAAGTTTCAGAGCAATAAACTAGCAAGGTCATTTAGAATGCCAGCCCTAAACAATGAAACTTTAAAATTATCTTCTACCACACATACCACCCCCTGGAAAAAAATACTAATTAAAGGAATACAAACATCTTGGCAATACAAACATCTTGTTTACAATATGGATTGTCCCAACTCATGAAAATTAATATTTACACAAGTTAAGATTTGGAAAGTATGATTCTGATAACAAATTTGTAGAGTTCCCACCCTGGCCCTATTTAAATGAGCAATTAAAAGCTGGCTGGATCCCCAGTCTTGGCTGAGAATGGCTGACAACCCTGTGTGTGATGTTTTGGTCTTTGAAATGCTTGGTGATCTTTTCTGAACTTTCTCTTTTTGATGATGACATTCTTTGTTTTTATTATATTTACTGATGCATTCTATAAGTTGTCCAGAGTAGGAAAGACAATTAATCCAACAAATAAACAAACAAACCTATATATACACATACACAGAGACATATAAAGCTGTGGTTAATATAAAAATGGAGCCACACATCAGCGCTTATGTATTCCATTCAGCTCATGGAGCTTATAAATAAGATATTTGGTTGGTAGCAGGTAGGTAGGTAGGTAGGTAGGTAGGTAGATGATAGATAGATAGATAGATAGATAGATAGATAGATAGATAGATAGATAGATAGATAGATAGATAGATAGATAGATCAAACTTCTTAGCTGCCTATCTCCCTCATAGAGATGGAAAGAAGGACATAGAATAAGGACTCAGATATATTCAAAATAAAAGGAAGAGAAAAGAATAGTGTCCCAGCTGCTTAGCACAGATGACAAAACTCTTACAAGCTTAGAGCTTATTATCAACAGAAGAGGCAGAAAACTGTTTCTGGAAGGCAGAAATAGGCAATGGGTGACTCCATCAATCCTTCACTCACTATCAAAGTGACTTCAGGGTGCCCTTCTTTGTTCCACTTATGAAATAAAAATATCTTTCACTTCTCATGACTGGAAAATGGTAGTGGGCAGGCAGGAAGGAGGGAGGGACAAGGGAAGTAAGTAAGTAAGTAAGTAAGTAAGTAAGTAAGTAAGGAAGGAAGGAAGGAAGGGAAAGAAAGAAAGAAAGAAAGAAAGAAAGAAAGAAAGAAAGAAAGAAAGAAAGAAAGAAAGAAAGAAAGAAAGAAAGAAAGAAAAGTAGGAGGCTTGCAAAGCAAAATAACATTCTTAAAATGTTTCTTCAGAATATCAAACCAGCAACGTTTGACTTATGAGGCAAGGGTTATGCTGAGTGTGCTACTACGCCTCAAAGACTGGTTAAAAGCATCTAGAGACATATACAATAGTAACAAAATAAAATGTCCATATTTTTCTGTCTTGGACAGATTTCTTTTGAAATATGGTCTTTAATTCTGGTAGAATGATCCAGAAAAATGATTTGCTGCAGAGAAAGATAGCAATAATAATAGGAAATTAAAAATTAAGCCCTGGAAGAAGGAACTGGAGGAATTGGATTTCAGAAAAACAACAACAACAAAGGAGAGATACAAGTATTTTTCAAATATCTGGAAGGACAGAATACAACACAGAAGAATGCCAAAAGTATTATTATCCCAAAGGGCTGGACATGGAACAATAGTTTTAAATTATAGGAAGTGGCATTCCACCTGACGATGGGGAAAACTCATGTTCAGAATATTCCCTTGGTTGTATTCAAGTAAGAGGTTCAATAGCTTTTAAATGAATTTTTGTATGGAGTAGGAAGTCGAGCCCAGTGTCTTAGATGCCCCTTTCTGATTCTATGGTGTTATGATTCTGTGATTCTCTTTTCTAAAGTCCAGTTTGCAGACAATAAAGACCATAGCTAGATGACTCTTAGATGAATATATAAAGTATTTCTTATAAAATATCATGTTAGAATGCTATCTGTGTAACACAGATGTTTATACAGAAATGAGTAACCTTTTGTGGCATGCAGATATCTAGACATTAACTGTATCTTAATCTAATGATTAAGATGATTATTTCAGATAGGGCTGAAGCTGATTTTTAACCTTAATTCTAAGAAGAATGGGAGGAAAAAACTGGTGAAATTTAAGAATCTTAAGTATTGTAAAGAATTTCTGGTCTTTTCCAATGGGCGGGAATTTAGTTGTACCAACAAATTACTTAGCAGAAATGCTTCTGCAGTTGTATAACAATTGTATAACATAATGATGCAGTAGGGCTCCAAATGAGGCATAACTGTAACTACCAGGGATCTGAAAGCTACTTCTGGTGTGGTGTAAGACATTGTGCTAATACTGAAAAAGAAAAAGGAATATCTCTAAACACAAACAATCAAAAGGTAGGAAACCCATTACAGCTTAGCAAATAACTATTATGCAATCATACCAGAACAAAGAGAGTCAAAGACTGTGGAGATGTTCCACTTTAGTGAACTCATTAATAATGGAAGCCAGTCCTCAAGCCATCTCCTCCTCCTCCTCCTCCTCCTCCTCCTCTTCCATTGATACTGGCTTTATAGTCAAGTAGCATATTTTCTGAATTCCTGATCATGACCCTTACACATAGAATTTCCAATGATACCTTTGAAAGTTTTATTATAAAGATTGAAAGTAAAAATAAGGACCTGGAAAGAGCATGTTTGATAATATTGATCTCTCTCTCTCTAAATAAATTCAACTCCCTTAACAGCTTATGTTACTGTATCACTGTCTGAAAAACAAGATATTTCTTAAGCTCAGGAAATACCATTTTATGGAGAAAAACAAAGTTAATTCCAAATTGTACTAATTCCTTGCTCTAAGAGCAAGCATGAAAGAGCTATTCAGTACCTTTGAGGATTAACTTGTTCTGAATTATCTTTGTTTTTTTTCATATCTACTGTTCATTCCCAAGATAATCCATTTGTAATTATTAAATTTGTCTTACTGTCAATCTTATTTTTACAAAGGATAGAAAATCTTTGGCTTTTTTGTTTTGCTTTTCTACTATCTTCTCATGGACTTTTTTCAATTTATGTTGGTGGAAAGATTTCCTCAATGCAATTACATATATTGCTTTTTTATTTATTTTGAATGATCAGGCTGAGTTCATGAACTCTTTTTTTAAAATAAAAATAAAAAATGAACATCTAAAATCACACATCCAAACCAACTTAAAAATCAGCCAGTCTGATCAACAAACTTCTTGTTATCCAGACTCATTATTTTATTTATTAAATAAATATTATTATATGGCCACCTAATCACAAATAAGTGACTCAGGATGGTTTACAACATTAAAAATCCACAACATAAAAACTCACGCCCCCTCCCCGCATGGCAGTAGCACACAATCAAATCAATCACTTGATTGGCTCTACCTCTATTCATGGTCCCCAGGTCCATGTATTTATTTATTTTGTGTCCAGATCAAACCTTAAACTGTCAAAATGAGGCCCCCTTTTTGGCTGTATCAGTAGCCAGAAACAAATCACTTTTGGTGCATTCTACTGGTAATAATCGACAGACTAACAAACGGGCCAGACTCTGCATCTGTCCACATTCACACAGTGTGTTGTTATCTGCCAGCAATCCTCATTTGAGCATATTGGCTGTATAACTTATAATTTCCAACCTATTCAATGTCCTCCAAGTGACATAGGGGAGATCAGATCCCTTAGCCACGTTCTCTTCTGGGATTATTCCTCGTATCATTAATTCTCTCCATCTTTTAATTTGGTTTTGCTCCTGGGTGCCTTCAAAAGTATTTCTTTTTGCCATAAAACTCTTCCTAGATCTAAGTTGACAAGTTTGGGGAACATATCCATTCAGAGGGTGCCAGGGATCATTCTCTTGTTTGGTTCTCTCAATATCTGCTGCTACCCAGGTCTACTGACAAAAAACACATCTTCAGGGCATTTTGGAAAAGCAACAGTATGGTATCAATCATACCTCAGGGGGAACGATGCTCCCTGGAGAAGGGGCCACCATCATGTAAAAAAGCCCCCTTTTTGTGGTCCCACAAAATCTATCCTTAACAGATGAGACTCACAAGATATTCTGCCTTCTTGTCCTTGTGGGCTAGGTGACTCATAAGGGAAATATAGTTATCCTGACAGTTCTAGATCTCTTAGTGTTTTTCAGCACAATCAATCATGGCATGGTTTTGGATTGAGTAGTGAGATTAGGTTTTGCAGGAAGAACATTGCAGTAGATCCTTTATGTTAGGCCATATCCTGAGGACAGTGGTTGTCAAGTGCCAGAAGGACTCAGGAGATTCAGGCAGTTCAAATGAGTATAAAGTTTTATTGCAAGCTTAAACTCTCTTCAAGAATCTGATCAACTCGCTGTCAAGGGAAATGTGTGGCAGAAAAGAGATGTATTCAAGGTGGGCTGGACTTAGATCTCTTGCAGGTGCACAGGGGCTCACGATGATGACACGTTTGATCCCTCCCTCGGGCTCAATGTTAGAGCACTAATATGCTGCTTCACAAGGTTCTCTCTTGCCCTACGTAGTTTAGTAATTGCCTGAAATTTCTAATGTTCTTCATCCATTTGAAATCAGCTGACAACAGTACAAAATCCATGGATGAAATAAGACCTTGATTTACTATTCCTAGCCAGTACATTAAACTGTACCAATAAGGAAGATGCTTTAATTTTTTTTATATACCGTGTTTTCCCCAAAATAAGAGTAGTTCTTACCTTTTTTTTTGCCTCCAAAAGAGGCACCAGGTCTTATTTTCATGGGATGTCTTACTCACCTCTGGCACTGACAGCCCCGCCCAGCAGATCCACTTCTTCTGGGACCAAAGGAGCAGCTTCATTCTGCAGCTACATTCTGGCCTGCATTTTGCAGTCAGATCTTTCTGGAAGGCCTCTGCAGCTGAGTACCAAACTATGGATTCAATGGATTCTTGCAGAACCAAATTGGTTCTCGGCTGCACAGGCCTTCCAGGAAGGTCTGTGTCTGTGAAATGCAGGCCTGGCTGCAGAAGACGCTGCAGAAGAAGTGGGCTGGTGAGGAGAGGCCTGGCTGCAAGGTAAGAGGGTGCGGGGCACGTGGGGCAGCTCCACCCCCCTACCCCCTCCCTAGCTTGAATTTTAAGTGTGGGCCTTGCCCGAAAACTAGAGCTTATTTTTTGGGTAGGGCTTATATTAGGCCCACCCCAAAAATCAAGCTAGGGCTTATTTTCAGGGTAGGCCTTACTTTCAGGAAAACACGGTAGTTTTAAAATTCTGGTAGTGGTTTTTTTTTTTTTGCTTGCTAGCTTTCTCAACTCATGCAATGGCATAGTTAGTTAAATTTAATCCCCACAAAACCCATCTTGCAAATTTTGAAACCTATCTAATGTAAGCCCAGTTTAGTCACACTTCTTCTCTACTCTCCCTGTAGTTGCTCTTGCCAATCTTCAGAACGGTTTTCTATTTTGCAAAATTAAGACAAATAGGGCAAACAGCTGTTTTCTTTCCACTACTGAATAATTCATATTATTTGAGCTTTAGCTGTGCCACATTAATGACTTCATAACATGCATACCAAAATGGGCAAGACTGTGATCTGCAGTGGCATAGTAGACCAAAGCATTTCTCTGAAACCAAATCAACCTACCAACCATCAGGATTCTCCCAAGTACACTCTGAATAAATCAAGGTACAGAGTTATGAAAATCCTAGTGGAAAATTAAAGACTCATGAAGGAATTTTCACAAACCACATCATTAAGCTAACAGGGTAGCACAGATGTTCCTTTCTCTTCTTTTTTTTAAAGGAACTTTATCAAAAACTGAGAATAGCGGTCTGTTTGCAGTGTTTGCTGAAATGAATCATTTATCTTAGTCCTGTTAGGCATTTTCGGGTTTATTTTCTCAACAGGGAATTTGCATTTTGCTGTAAAGGTGAGGATAGCTCCACTGAATTCTGTGTGCACATATGAAGTTCTATATGAAGTCCTCATCTTACAATAGGAATTGAGACGAAGTTTGCCATTGCTAATTGATATAGTTGTAAATGCATCATGTGACTGCATTGCTTGGTGGCAGCAGTCCAGGTTGTCTTGGTTGTCTTTGTAACCTCAAGATGTACAGATCCTAACAGAATAAGAGAGTTGAAAGGGACCGTGGAGGTCTTCTAGTCCAACCTCCTGCTGAGGCAGAAAACTCTATACCATTTCAGATAAATGGTTGTCCAGTCTCTTCTTAAAAACCTCCAGTGTTTAATTTCATTAAGCAGGAAGCAGTGGGAGTCCCAGGTAAGGAATTTAATGATGTCACAGAGGGATGGGGGGGGGTTCCTAGGAGGCCCAACACAGGCAATGCATGAGTTAAGAGAGAAAGAGAATATACTGCATGCAGGAGAAGAAAGGAAGCAGTATGCCATGCATCCGAGCAAAGCAAGGAAGGATCTGGTTGGTCTTCTCTACCTCAGCCCACAAACAAAATATTCCAACAAATACTAAGAAACAATTATGTTTATTTCTACATGAGTCTTTATCTGTATTGGTTTTCAATTGCCTTTGATACATGAAGGGTCTTATCTCTAAAGTTCTGAATGGGAATGGAACAAAGCATCTCATGGGTAAATCCCTTAAAATTCTGATCACTTTCTACTTTCAGCTTTTAAAGTTAGGAATGACTTGGACACAATAAACTGTATTTTCCACTGCCTTGCCCTGGAAATAAAACTCTATCCCTTGAGTAGCTTGAAACACTGGATGAGATCATAACAATTTTGTCTCACTGTGTATTTGCAACAGTTCTCTAAAATATCAGGAAAAAATGTTATTTTAGTTTTATTGTCTTAACTGAAAGTTCTACGGTATATATAAATCATGCAATTTATTTATTTATTTATTTATTTAATCGATTCTTGATTATTTTTACAAATAACTCAAGGTGGTGAACACATCCAACACACTTCCTCCTCCTATTTTCCCTATAACAACAAACTCGCAAGGTGGGATGGACTGAGAGAGGGTGACTGGCCCAAGGTCACCAAGCTGGCTTTCATGGCTAAGACAAGACTTGAAAGTCCTGACCCCTTTTATAATCTGCAATTACTTCTTGTAGTTCCACATATAATGGCAGTGCATCTATTCTTAAAAAAACACCATTCTTGTTGTACAAATAAAGCAGAACAGAATTGACAGAGTTAGTTCAATCACTTTCCCATTGTTTCCCTTTGTAGTTGCTTGAGATTTTATTGGTTTATTAATCAGTTTATCCAATTTCCATAGCTCTTCCCATATCAAAGGATATCTTGAAATAATATACATTAAATGTACATGAAATATCATTAAAATATAAAACATGATCATAGAGATTTGCAGAAGTTGTCTCATTTAAAAAGTTAAAGGATTTTAAAAAGAATATTCATAATAATAAAGAAGATCTTAGTCAAACGATTTTTCAGAGAAGAGAACAATTGCTCATTTATACCTGATTTTAAAAACTTTAAAGTCTGAAGAATGAAGGACCACATTCAAATGTTCTCCTTCTAATTCAAAGGAAGAGCTGGGAATAAACCTAAATTCTTAAGAATGTCAAAAACAGTTTCAGTGATATAGTGTAACCTTCAGCAAATTCTTCAAAAGAATACTGCATCTTACCTTTTAAAAAGTGAAGAAATCACCCAGAGTAACTCAGATAAAAGTCTTCCATTTATACTAGGTGTATACAGAAAATAGGTTATTTATCCGGTTCCAGCTACAACAATGATGTCTTAATCCTAGATTCATTTACTCTTGAAATTCTAGATGTTTGGATTATCCTTCTATGAGTGATCCTTGGTTTGTGAACACTCAATTCTATAACCCCAATTCCCATCCTGGATTTTATCTTCAACCCCATTTTACATATACTAATTAAATCAACAGGATTGGATGGCCATGATTCCTTCTCCAACTTTGTTAACTTTGTTAACTTTGTTAACTATACCCAATACTTCAGCCTTTGCTGGAGGGGCAGAGATTTTTAGCAATTTTGGCTTGCAAGGGTATGGCCATCAAAGTCCCAGTGGAAATGCTTCAAAAAATAGGCATCATGTTATTTCTTTATTTCTTCATGAGAAGACTAGGATGGGGCAGAATTACAATATGTTGTGTTACTGAGAAGGACAGAAAGGGCTCTTGAAGTCAAATTTGTACAGGTATAGATGGTATGAATATTGCAAAGTCTTCATTTGAATATTCAGCAAGGGGCTGTCACAGAGAACAGGGGATTGACTTATTCTCCAAAGTACCAGAGGGCAGGACAAGAGGTAATCTGTGGAAACGTTTTAAAGAGAAATACAGCCTAGAAGTAAGGATATTTTTTCTGACAGTGAGAACGATTAATAATAATAATAATAATAATAAATTTAATTTAATCAATGGAACAGCTTGCTTCCCGGAGTTTTGGGTGCCCATCACTGGAGGTTTTCAAAAATAAACTGGACAACCATTTGACTCAGATGGTACAAGGTCTCCTACCTTGAGCAAGGGGTTGGATAGAAGATCTCTGAGGTCCCTTCCAGCCCTATGATGCTATGTTCGATGTTCTAGGGAAGTCATACTTCCTTGCTCCCATTACATAGCATCATTTAATAGAAGAAACTTGAGAATGTCCACCTTGCCAGACCTTGGGAAGAAAGGAGAAGTAATCCTAGAAATAATGTGGCCCTATGCCATGTAGAGCTTTATAGAAAACAACCAGCACTTTAACTGGGAGCCAGTATAACTTTGGAGTATGGCTGCCAAAGCACGCTCATAATTATCTTCACCACTACATTTTGGACTAGCTGCAACTTCTGAGTATCTTCAAGAGCAACTCCATATAGAGTGCCTTGGTCTTGCCATAGTTGAGCCTAAGTGTTCTTCCCCATGTAGACATGTTATTTCCCAGACACTGAGAAATCACCTTGACAGCATCACTTGATTAGCTTGGGATAGAGATGTATAGCCCCAACGTTTGGCTGATAAAGCAGGGTGGAGGTTTTTTTGAAAAAAATAATAATCTTCTGTGCTCACATTTTTTTCTCTGCTAGTTTGAAGCAATTTATGGTAAATTTAAGAGCTTGGGAATAAGTTCCAACAATGCAGAGCTGTTTCAAAAGTTAAAAGTTCAAAGACATTTTCATAATGATGTAAAGGAACAGAAACGCATGTACTATAATGTCAACTCTTTGTCAAAATGCTGATTCTGGCAAAAAAAATCTGTTTCTAGGGAAAGTCTGTTGAAGAGAGAAAAGTAGGAAGACTTCAATAAATCAATTAGCTAAAAGTTGAAAAGGGTCTATCCCATCTTGTTCAACATGAGAATGATCTTAATCTCTTAAATATCATTAAGCAGTGAAACTAATCAAGTTTAAGAAATAGTCAACTTAGGTCTTGGAAGTAAATTAGTTTACAATGTCTTTAATCCTCTCATCAGATCTGGTTTTATTAGGAGATGGCTTCTAGAGAATCTCTCTCTGTTCGAAAGGGAAAAGTCTATACAATATTAAATTTTAGACCTTTTATGAAAAGAGGTGTCTCATTTATTTCCATATATAATGAATATAAAGTAGCATAAATCAATATTGTGATATGAAGTAGTTAGCAAAGGACAGAAATTCAAGACAAAAGGAGTTTCTGAATAATGTTTATTGGGATTTAGTAATGTGCTTAAGAATGTAAATGGTTTAAAAAGGGCATTGATATGTTTTAATTCCTGAAGGACAGAATAAAAACAATTTTGCGTCAGGCAAGTGGCTACATATCTACAGAAATGCACATGATGAAAGATAAAATCTCTCCAGAATGTATATGGGTCAATATAAAAGAGAAAAAAAGTGATATTGCCATAGGTGTATATTACAGGTCACTCAATCAATCAGAAGAAATAGATGAACTCTTTGTCAACCAGTTAACAGACGTATGTAGGAAGCATACCGCAGCAGTAATAGGAGACTTCAACTATCCAAATATCAACTGGGAGACAAACTCTGCAATGAGCAGGAGATCAAACAGATTCCTAACCAACCTAGCTGACAACTTTATCACCCAAAAGGTGGTGGAGGGAACTAGACATAAAGCTATACTGGACTTAATCCTTACAAATAGAGAAGAAGTGATAGAGGGAATTGAAATTGCCAGAACCTTGGGTGGAATTTAATATAATGCAAACACTAGCAATAGAAAACAATCCAACCAGTTTTTTAAACTTTAAAAGAACTGACTTTAACAAACTCAGAGAGAACCTAGTAAAGATCCCATGGATGAAAATCCTAAAGGGGAAAACAACCCAATAAGCATGGGAAACCTTGAAAAATGCAATCATAAAAGCCGAGACTAGTACAATACCATTGAGAAAGAAAAAACAAGAAATTCAAGAAGAAACCAGCATGGCTGCAGAAAGATCTCTCTGACAAACTGAAAGACAAAAAGGACAAATACAAAAAATGGAAAGAGGGGCACATAACTAAGGCCGATTATCAGCAGATAGCCAGAACATCTAAAGATGAAGTCAGGAAAGCAAAGGCTCAGAACAAAGACTTGCAACAGAAATCAAGGATAATAAAAAAAAGTTTCTTCCAACATATTAACAACAAGAAAAAAGTCAAGGAAACTGTAGGCTCGCTAAAGAGAGAAGATGGCAAGGAAATAACAGGCAACAAGGAGAAAGCAGAGCTGCTTAACTCATACTTTGCATCAGTCTTCACATAAAAAGAAATTATAGCGCAACATATGAAAAAAAAAACTGCAAAACACATACTAGAAACAAAAATTAAAATAAGCAAGAAAATGGTAAGAAAACACCTATCTGACTTTGATGAATATAAATCATCGGGACCTGACAGATTACATCCCAGAGTTCTGAAGGAGCTGGCAGATGTTATCTCAGAACCATTGCATCACATCTTTCATAACTCCTGGAGCACTGGGGAAGTACTGAGAATTGGAAAAGGGTTGATGTGGTTCCCATCTTCAAGAAAGGGGAAAAAATGGACCCAGGAAACTACAGACCAAACAGTTTAACATCAATACCTGGGAAGATCCTAGAAAGATAATCAAAAAACAGATCTGTGAACAACTAGAAGAAAACCAATTCATAGCCAGTAGCCAGCATGGGTTTGTTAAAAACAGATCATGCCAAACCAATCTTATTTCATTTTTTGATAAAGTGACTAAACTAGTAGACCAGTGAAATGCTGTGGACGCAGTATACTTAGATTTCAGTAAAGCATTTGATAAAGTAGACCACAATCTACTGCTTAGTAAGCTAGAAAAAGGTGGAATAGACAACATTATCACCAGATGGATCTGTAGCTGGCTGACAAACCATACTCAGTGAGTAGTCCTCAATGGCACTACATCCACATGAAGAGACGTAAGCAGTGGGGTACCACAAAGTTCTGTCTTAGGCCAGGTACTCTTCAATATCTTCATCAATGACTTAGATGAGGGAATTGAAGGGGAACTGATCAAATTTGCAGATGATACCAAACTGACAGGAGTAGCCAACACCCCAGAAGACAAACTCAGGATCCAAAAAGATCTAGACAAACTTGAACAATAGGCCCTATCCAACAAAATAAGTTTCAATGTGGAGAAAAGCAGAAAAAAATCAAAGGTACAAGTACAGATTGGGCGAGACCTGGCTTAAAAACAGTAACTGTGAGAGGGACCTTGGAGTCCTAGTGGATGATCACTTGACTATGTGCCAGCAGTGTGCAGCAGCAACCAAAAAAGCTAATACAATCCGGGGTTGTATAAACAAAGGCATAGAATCAAGATCATGTGAAGTAGTAGAACCGCTTTATAAAACCCTAGTAAGACCATACCTGGAATACTGCAGCCAATTTTGGTCACCATATCACAAAAAAGATGTTGAGAGTTTGGAAAAAATTCAGAGAAGAACAACTAAGATGATCAAATGCCTGGAGATTAAAACATACAAAGAATGGCTGCAGGATTTGGATTTTGCTAGTCTAAAGAAAAGAAGAAATAGGGGAGATATGATAGCAGTATTCCAGTGTCTGAGGGGCTGCCACAAGAAAGAGGAGGTCACGTTGTTCACCAGAGCACCAGAGGGAACAACGAGAAACAATGGTTGGAAACTGATCAAAGAGAGAAGCAACCTGGAATTAAGGAGAAACTTCCTGACAGTGAGGACAATCAACCAGTGGAACAGTTTGCCTCCAGAAATTGTGGGTGTTCCATCACTGGAGATTTTTAAGAAGAGATTAGACAATCCCTGTCTGAGATGGTATACGTTCTCCTGCTTGAGCAGGGGGCTCGACCAGAAGACCTCCAAGGTCCCTTCCAGCTCTATTCTATTCTATTCTATTCTATTCTATTCTATTCTATTCTATTCTATTCTATTCTATTCTATTATTCTATTCTATTCTATTCTATTCTATTCTATTCTATTCTATCCTCTAATGCCAGGTTTATCACTGACACTTTTAATCTGTTAATCCCAAACCCTCTTTGCTGAAGAGCAGCTACTGAAGGATCAGTTTACTGAAACACAAAGGCAGTCATGCATAAAGGTGGAAGCTGGAAAGTCTCTGTTGACTCAACTAATTCATGATGACTTCATGGATATCTGGCCTTGCCATTTTCTGTGATTAAAGAATACTGTATTCAATTTGTCATGACATTCACTTAAGATAATAATAATAATAATAATAATAATAATAATAATAATAATAATAATAATAGTAATAACAACAATAACAATAATAATAATAAAGCTCAAAGCATACCAGTCCCTGACTTCTATCTACGCATGCTTTTTCCTCTGTAAAATAGCTCATATCAGATGAAATAGATTTGGTTTTGGAGTTACACTTAAAGAGGAGTGAAAGAGAATGAAAGATCATCGGTAATCATAGAGTAGTTGCCCCTTTTTACAAGGAATGATAACATCCACCTACAACATGCTTGGCATCTATCAAATGGCCATTTGACTTTTGACCAGTTTTGTTTCAGTCTCTATAGTTAATGAAAGCTTTAGGATGTAAGTAGAATAAAATTAAAATAAAAGCTCTAGGGCTCATTAGGTTATGTATTAATGTAATTGAATTAGGAATGGGTCATCCAGGTTCAAACACCCACTCAGTCATGACTTATCATTCTGAGCATTCTCTCTTTCTGATCTCTGATTTACTTTTCCTTCCAGCAGCAAGTTTGCTTGTTTATTTACCTCCTTTTTTCAGGATTTATAGGCCATTCCAGTCTGAACTAACTCTGAATGAAGTTCAATTCCCCCAGTGAAAGTCATGATAACAACATAGAAGAAAATATATATACTGTATATTGTCATGTAGCATAAAATCACCAATATAAGAGTGAGGAATAAGACACAATTGACAAAACACAATGATCAGCTTTAGTAGCTTGAGGGATAAAATGCAATTATTGAGATCCCAAGGCTGTTTATAGGACCAGGCCTTAAGAGTCCTAACCCAAAAAGAAGGGAGAATGCAGTGCCACAGGAAATGGCTAAAGATAGGGAAAGCCTCTTTTGCAGCCTCTGAAACTGGCATTCCTTAAGGTAAGGTGATGTGGAAAGAGCCACTCACTGGATCTAATCAGGTAGGAAATGTTATTAGAACTGTCAGGCTAAGCTCAAGGATGACAAAGAGCAATTCAACCAGAGTTCAATTTGTTATTTACTTACATACATCAGTCAGAATCTTGCCAGACTAAACCTTTATTACCCTTACCTTAGCAGATATACTTGGGAGATTCTAGTGAGTGGCTCTTCTTATTCTCTTCCTCTGTCTCTTATCCAGTTCTGGACTGTATTGCCTCTTGTCTCTCTGTCCCCCCACCCCTTCTGAAATGTGCTCCCTCCTTGGGAAACTGCCTGTTCACTGGCAGTTTCAAATTCCCTCTCTATGGTGACATCTCACATAAGAGCATTGTATATAATCCTTTACATCACTACATCTTCAAAATATTGCTGTGAGATAGGTGATGGTGGGAATCACTGTTTGCCCAGGAAATTTTGTAAATCAACAAGGAACCCAAGTTCAGCAGCATATATTTCTGGAGGACCATGACTGACAGGCAGATAATAATCTGTACTTTGTCCTGTAATATTTTCAACCCTTAGCTCATGTTCTGGCCTTGTTACCTTGTGTGTTCTTCTGACTGATTTCCACAGATAGGGAATTTGATAACATATTATAAAAACTTTTGCATGTTTGCTTCTTATCAGAATATCTACTCTTCCCACTTAATCTTAAAAGGAGATAGGTTCCCAGGAAGATGCAGTTCTTTGGAGTGAAATGTTTGCCCTGTCCCTGAAATAACTCAATAACATAATAACATGGGTAAATGTCTATGGAAATGCTCAATCATCCAGGTCATGGTTGTCCCAAAGGTGCTTTTCTAAATTTCTTATTTTTTTCCCTTGAAAGTGGAAGGAATATAAATCCTTCCATTCCCCACCATTCAGCCAGAATTGAAGAAGTTCCTTGGATGAAAAGCGAAACATTTTCAAAGAAAAAAAACCCCAATAAAATCCAGTTGCCTTTTGAAAAAGCACCTTTGGGATAACAACATGGGATAATTTCTCTTTGACCCAATAAAGGAATCAGTGAATGCTAAATGGGAGTAGCCTCATGACCATGTAAAATATTTGGAGATTTGTAAGAATGCTCTTTCTGCCACACTGATTATTTTTCTCATGTGGGCAAGTGAAGAAAATATGAATGATGAAATTCCTGATCTGGATTAGCGAATAAAAACAAAAGCAGTGGGGCTGCCTTTAAAGAGTATTTGGAAAGTTCAGCTGGTGCAAAATTTGGCCTATGGGCAGTTTTGTAAGCTGCATGAGTAATGCAATTTAGACCTCTACACTGTAAGCTGCATTGATTGCAGGTCAGCTTCAACTTGCTGGTAATGATCTACAAAGTCCTACACAGCATGGAATGAAGTTACTGCGGGACTGCCTCTCCCCAGTTACAATGACCTGTCTCACCAATTCTGGGACATGCTGTGGCCCCATCAGCCAGGAATGCCTGGAAGGGCCCCAGAAGGGAGATTTTTCTGCCACCCTGTGAAACATCATTCTGTTGAAAATCTTTGCAACATGATTATGCCAAAAGGCATGGGGACTTGGGAGTGTGGCTGAGCCAGTGCAATGGCTATATAGAGTGTAATTCATAGATTTGATTATCTTGCTTGTGAATTTTGTGAACTTTTATAAAGTTTTTAATATATGTGTTTTGTTTTTAATGTTTTAAACCATTGCATGGTTCAGTTGTTTTATATGATTTAATTCTTTGTAATAGTCACCGATAAGGGATGAGTGGTTACATAGATTGGAACAATTGAAAAATAGAAAGGATTCTTCCCAATTTGGTTTTGACAGATAGTACTAAATATATCATTATTTTAGTGCCAAGTCTGAAATGATCAAGGTTGATGTTCCCTGTAATTAAATGTTTAGTTTGGTCCTAATTTAATGCCTTTGCCTCAGAAGGGGGCAGGACCTGTGAAACTAAGCAGAGTCAGCTCTGGACATTATTTGAATGGGTGAGCACTTTGGGAATTCCAGAACTGTAATTCTGAAACATCAAAAACATTCCAGAAGGCGAAGAGTACTATAATGTTACTAAAATAATGACATTATTGTGGCTTTGGTATCAAGAAGAGTAGAGCTGAGTTTATCTTTTAATTTATTTTGTTACACGTTGCTGCTTTATGGGGATTCCCTGTGTCCAGTGTTACTTCTTCAACCTTCTTCCTAAACTGGTGCTCCCTCAAAATCTGTAAAGCAATGAAGAATTACATCAATATATTATATCAATCAACAAAATTGAGGTCAAACAAAAGCAAATTAAGAGTGAAAGAACACAAAATAATCAGTAAATATTTTCAAATGCAACACCAAAACTGACATTCAAGGGGAAGATTATTTCTTTTTCATTTTTTGCACTGTTAAAATATTATCCCATGCAAAAAAAGATTACAAGGAAAAAAAGAAAAGAAATCTATGCATTTTTATGGCCTTTGATGGACAGAAATGCAAAGAATGCAGATTCCCCATCACTGCAGTTCACCAGAAAAGAAAAGAAAAAACAGCTACAGTATTACCATATTTTTCCATCTATAAGATGCACCCTTGTATAAGACGCTCTGACATGCGAGTTTTTCTGTGCTGATCAGCTGAGCGCCGAACAGCTGAGCTGGCAAATCTGGAAGTTCGGCCGGCTGACGATCTTGCCCCCTCCCCCCTCCCGTTAGTGGCAAGCCCACAGGGACTTGACACCTGCACCAGGCGGCATGGCAGAAGCATGTAAAGAACCCACACAGGCATGCCCTGGGCTGTGGAGGTTACCTTTATTTTTCCGTGTATAAGATGCTGCACTTGTATAAGACACACCTGATTTTTGAACAGGGTGTTTGCAGGAAAAAAATAGTGTCTTATACATGGAAAAATATGGTAATTATCTTTCCATCATGAAGCTATTAATAGTACATGAATACTGACTCTCTCACCAAAAATGGCAATCCTAGGCTTAGCTAGATGTTCTGATTTTCCTTAACCTTTGTAAGTAGACAAACCCTTAGAATTGACCCTTAGAATTTGCAAACATCGCTTGTAAATACTGTTTGATCTAGAGCAGGGTGTCCAACCTTGGCAACTTGAAAGACTTGTCAACTGGCTGGCTGGAGAATTCTGGGAGTTGAAGTCCACAAGTTTTAAAGTTACCAAGGTTGAGCACCCTGATCTAGGTGCTTCTTAAGGACAAGGGAGAGTTTGAGCCAGGAACGGTAGAGTTTGGACTCAGATTACCTGAGAATATACCTAGCTTTAGTATTTTTCCTCAGTACAATCCATAACTTTCTTCTTTGTGACACTGTAATTAGCTGTGGTTGAATGGATGGCACTGCAATGACTGAATTATGACTTCAAGTGAGAACAAGCCTCAGGGTAGGTGAGCTGAAAAGAAACAAAGGTACTGTTTTTATTCACATATCCCTCATGATAAGAAGAAGAAGAAGAAAATAGACAGGGAAGAGGTGGTAAGTCAGATAAAACTCGTACCGAAGAGAAGTTTCTTTGTGGACAACTGTTTTTACACACGGTTACTGAACAGACCTATAAATTATAAATATTAGCTTTCTCCAGTATGCCATTCTGCAGATATTTTGGATCACAACTTGCCGACCATCACAGCTGGAGGACCCCAGACTGAAGAAAGCTAGATAAAAAGATACATGGATACAATACCCACTCAGATATTCAGACAAGGATATCTGGGCTTAAAGGAAACACAGACCAGGAAATTCTGAGTTATTTTCCAAAATAATAAAATATCCATCTTCTTACATATTATAAACCTAAATTAGAGTAGACCATAAATAGAGTTAGTTTGGTGGAATGGTTAAAGCACTATGTTAGAAACCATGGAGACCATGGGTACCTGTCCTACTTTGAGGACAAAGCATGGGTGCTTATCCTACTTTAAGCACAAAGCCAATTGGGTGACCTTGAACCAGTCATTCTCTCTCAGCCTTTGGAGAAAGCAAGGGAAAAACTTCTGAAAATCTTGCTAAGAAAATTGTAGGGATCAGTCCAGGAAGTTTCCAGGAATCAAGCTGGGAAGGCGCAATTTATTGTTATTGTTGTAAATACAAATTAGAAAGACAGATAGATGATAGATAGAGACACAGGCAGGCAGACAGACGGACAGACATTATTGTGAAATGTACCATTCAGCTGAAAAGCAGAATTTCATCTTTTTTTACTACTTGGAAATTATCCAGATCTGAACATTTTTATAAAAAGAACATAAGTGTTAATTTTAAAAGAATCTTAGAGGCCATTGAGTTGAGCTTGATTCCTGATGATTTAATCAGTAAATGGTTCCACCTTTGCCGATACCAATAATAACTTACAGTTTTTCTAAAGACTTTCCATTTATTTTCTGACTCTGCTCATACACAGTTTTTCCCTTCTTCTATGTTCTTTTTTTTTTTGCTAAGCATAATTATTTCTTCCTACCTCGTCATCTGCTATGTCTAAAGAATATGAAATTCTGCTTGCCATCGATTTCCTGAAAGGATCAGTTCTTATTGAGGCCAGAAGGAATTGGGTCTTCTCACTGTCTCCTCCTCCTCCTCCTCCTCCTCCTCTTCCTCCTCCTCCATGCAGCTCAGGGTGAAGAGTAGCTCCTGATTCACTCATGAGATGTTATCTTGTTGGGTAATGCACCAAGGACTCATCATCAACATCATCAGTGGACTCTGGGAAAAGCTAGGGCCTAGTAGTAGAGCACATTCTTTATATCTCATTTTCAGTCTTTGATATCTCCTGGGATTACAAATAACTCCCTGTGTGAAAACTTAGTCAGCCAGAGCCATTTGGCAAAGATTAGATGAACAATTATTACGAGTCAGTCAAAGGTTGTTTCCAGCATATCTAACCTGAGTTGGAGCTCAGTTCCTTGGCTAAGGTATCCTGGGAAAAGAAACAAAATAATCACTACAAAAGCTGGACACAAATAGCAAACACCACTTAAAAATAATAATAAGTACCTGGGAATCTAAAGAATTCCTTTAGGATTGAAGTGAGGCATGGGAAGAAGCCTAGAAGAGAGGTGGCTGTTTTAATTGAAGATACTCACGTATAGTTCTCGGCTACTTGGTAACTAAGGAAATGTAAGAATGCCATTTTCCATCCATAAATTTCTCAAAAACTCTTTTGTCCTTATCTTCCATCAACTGAATACCTGGTTAAAAAAAATGACAAAGGATTTCTCTGTCTAGCTCTGGTAACTAGTCCAAAATTCAGCAACATGAAGATGTGGCTGTTCAGATTAGGAGTTGTTGGCATAGTCTTATATGTATATCAAGCTCAAAAGGGCTGGAGAGAGGAAGAAGGAAAGAATGCTTTAACAGTAGTGAAATAAATTTGCATAATTGGCATTAATCTCTACAAGGACTTTTGGCAAGAGTGGTAGGAAACAAAACTGGGTTTCAAAATTCTGGAAAAGTAATCTTTAGCAGTAATTAGTCCAGCTTGAATAAGAAGGGCAACATTAGCATAAGCTTCAGATAGCTCTTATATTAAGCCTATCATAAAGTTCCAAATGTTAAAATGAGTTCTTCCATTAAAACAGTCAGGACATTCATTCTGTTTGCACAGGGAAAGCAAATCCATTTATTATTTTTTTTTCCTTCCTCACATTTTCAATAAACTCTCTTGGCTACAGTTCATGTAAGAGAACCTCATCTCAAGACAGATGAGCAGTGATGAATTGCAATGTTTTGTAACATTTTTTTTTCAAAAGGTATTGATGAATATTTTAAAAACAACTTTTAGCATTCTAGTATTCATTTCAGAGAGAAATAAACTGTCTTGCTTAGCAACAGAAATTTTGGACTCAATTGTCATCACAAGTTGAGGGCTACCTGCACTTTGGGTGGACATGGCTGTGTTCATTTGTCTGCCTTGACTTTTGACTTTTCTTATGGGGCAGTATGATGACCCTGTTGCTCGTCAATTTAATACAGGTCTGTGGCCTTGTTTGGGATTAACCCGTATATACTCGAGTATAAGTCGACCCGACTATAAGCCGAGGGACCTATTTTGCCACAAAGAATTGGGAAAAAATGGTGACTCGCATATAAGCCGAGGGGGCATTTTTCAGCACACACATTTTTCCGCCTGGGCTAATTGGCCTCTTTGCAACCCCACCCCTCTGGTAACCACGCGATTGTAGCACTTTGCACAAAGGAGCAATAGTTGATAACACGCCCCACGTCAGCTGGAAGGGTATTCTTGGATAGTGAGAAGCTGGAACCGGGCGGGCAGGCGAGAGAGGCGGGCAGAAAAAAAAGGGGGAAAAGGGGGGGAAATCCACACACGCTCACGCAGGGAAAGGGGGAAACGGGTGGGCCGGCCGGCTCCCCTCTCCTCTTTGTGTGTGTGTGTGTGTTTGTCTCTCTCTCTCTCTCTCTCTCAATTCTCCCCCACCCCAAAAGCGGGGAGGGGGCGACCTTGCAAAAGGGAGGGGGCTTCTCCCGGTTGCGGGGAAGGCTGGAGGTGCACCTTTCTTGGCCAGCCCGGGTAAATTCAGCCGTATTCTTCAATACGGGCCGGCCCCAGCAGTTCCGGCTGGTTGCCGGCAGTTCGCTGTTCCTCCGTGGCCGCCTCGGCCCCCCCGGCCCTGTCGGTGAGCGCCCGGCAGAGCACAGCGTCGCCAGGCCTCCCCCCTTCGCGCGAGGCATCTGGCGTTCCCCCTCGCGCTTGGCTACGGCGGCCCAGGGTATTCCGTCCCGGCCTCGACACGCAGCGCCGCAGGGAACGGAAGGGAAGGGGGGAGGGCCGTACCTGGAGCATCACATGAAGAATTGGCTGAAGAATACGGCCGAATTTACCCGGGCTGGCCGAGAAAGGCGCACCTCCAGCCTTCCCCGAAACCGGGGGAAGCCCCCTCCCTTTTGCAAGGTCGCCCCCTCCCCGCTTTTGGGGTGGGGGAGAATTGAGAGAGAGAGAGAGAGAGAGACAAACACACACACACACACACAAAGAGGAGAGGGGAGCCGGCCGGCCCACCCATTTTCCCCTTTCCCTGCGCGAGCGTGTGTGGATTTCCCCCCCTTTTTTTCTGCCCGCCTCTCTCGCCCGCCCGCCCGGTTCTTTTCCCCAGTTCTTTGTGGACTTACAATATCCGAGAACCGTTGAAAGAGACGCCGAAGGAAGACGGTGCCCAACTGCGCGCCTTTCCCCCTTGGCGGGGTGGTCTTTTGCAAAGTCTTTTGCTCGGATATTGTAAGTCCACAGCAGCGTGGGCGGCAGCAGCAGCAGCGGCGTCTCCCGCTCCGAATCCCAGGCTGGAGTCAAGCCCTTTTAAAAAATGCCGGCTTGGGAGCGAAAGCAAAAGGGGCGGGGGAGTGGGGCTTCATTCACGAGCGGATCCCCTACGCTCGTATTTATTTACCGTGTTATGACCTGGCTGGCGGCGGCGGCAGCAGAAACAGCAGCCTCCTTCCTCGGTTAGCTCCGATTCCCTCCCCCCGTGTCGCCTCTGAGCTGCAGGACTCCGCCGCTTGCTTTATAAACCCTTGGCGGCTGCTCCATCCACACACGCTTGTGCAGGGAAAGGGGGAAACGGGCCGGCTCCCCTCTCCTCTTTGTGTGTGTGTGTGTGTTTGTCTCTCTCTCTCTCTCAATTCTCCCCCACCCCAAAAGCGGGGAGGGGGCAACCTTGCAAAAGGGAGGGGGCTTCTCCCGGTTGCGGGGAAGGCTGGAGGTGCACCTTTCTCGGCCAGCCCGGGTAAATTCGGCCGTATTCTTCAATACGGGCCGGCCCCAGCAGTTCCGGCTGGTTGTCAGCAGTTGGCTGTTCCTCCCTGGCCGCCTCGCCCCCCCCGGTTTGTCGGTGAGCACCCGGCAGAGCGCAGCGTCGCCAGGCCTCCCCCCTTCGTGCGAGGCGTCTGGCGTTCCCCCTCGCGCTTGGCTGCGGCGGCCCGGGTTATTCCGTCCCGGCCTCGACACGCAGCACCGCAGGGAACGGAAGGGGGGAGGGCCGTACCTGGAGCATCACATGAAGAATTGGCTGAAGAATACGGCCGAATTTACCCGGGCAGGCGCAGGGAAAGGGGGAAACGGGTGGGCCGGCTGGCTCCCCTCTCCTCTTTGTGTGTGTGTGTGTGTGTGTGTGTGTCTCTCTCTCAATTCTCCCCCACCCCAAAAGCGAGGAGGGGGCGACCTTGCAAAAGGGAGGGGGCTTCTCCCGGTTGCCGGGAAGGCTTGAGGTGCGCCTTTCTCAGCCAGCCCAGGTAAATTCGGCCGTATTCTTCAGCCAATTCTTCATGTGATGCTCCAGGTACGGCCCTCCCCCCTTCTGTTCCCTGCGGTGCTGCGTGTCGAGGCCGGGACGGAATACCCCGGGCCGCCACAGCCAAGCGCGAGGGGGAACTCCAGACGCCTCACGCGAAGGGGGGAGGCCTGGTGATGCTGCGCTCTGCCAGGCTCTCACCGACAAACCAGGGGGGGCGAGGCGGCCAGGGAGGAACAGCCAACTGCCGGCAACCAGCCGGAACTGCTGGGGCCGGCCCGTATTGAAGAATACGGCCGAATTTACCCGGGCTGGCCGAGAAAGGCGCACCTCCAGCCTTCCCGGCAACCGGGAGAAGCCCCCTCCCTTTTGCAAGGTCGCCCCCTCCTCGCTTTTGGGGTGGGGGAGAATTGAGAGAGAGACACACACACACACACACACACACACAAAGAGGAGAGGGGAGCCGGCCGGCCCACCCGTTTCCCCCTTTCCCTGCGCCTGCCCGGGTAAATTCGGCCGTATTCTTCAGCCAATTCTTCATGTGATGCTCCAGGTACAGCCCTCCCCCCTTCCGTTCCCTGTGGCGCTGCGTGTCGAGGCCGGGACAGAATACCCCGGGCCGCCGCAGCCAAGCGCGAGGGGGAACGCCAGACGCCTCGCACAAAGGGGGGAGGCCTGGCGAGGCTGCGCTCTGCCGGGCGCTCACCGACAAACCGGGGGGGGCGAGGCGGCCAGGGAGGAACAGCCAACTGCCGGCAACCAGCCGGAACTGCTGGGGCCAGCCCATATTGAAGAATACAGCCGAATTTACACGGGCTGGCCGAGAAAGGCGCACCTCCAGCCTTCCCCGCAACCGGGAGAAGCCCCCTCCCTTTTGCAAGGTCGCCCCCTCCCCGCTTTTGGGGTGGGGGAGAATTGAGAGAGAGAGAGAGACAAACACACACACACACAAAGAGGAGAGGGGAGCCGGCCGGCCCACCCGTTTCCCCCTTTCCCTGCGCGAGCGTGTGTNGCCAAGGGTTTATAAAGCAAGCGGCGGAGTCCTGCAGCTCAGAGGCGACACGGGGGGAGGGAATCGGAGCTAACCGAGGAAGGAGGCTGCTGTTTCTGCTGCCGCCGCCGCCAGCCGGGTCATAACACGGTAAATAAATACGAGCGTAGGGGATCCGCGCGTGAACGAAGCCCTACTCCCCCGCCCCTTTTGCTTTCGCTCCCGAGCCGGCATTTTTTAAAAGGGCTTGACTCCAGCCTGGGATTCGGAGCGGGAGACGCCGCCGCTGTTGCTGCCGCCCGCGCTGCTGTGGACTTACAATATCCGAGCAAAAGACTTTGCAAAAGACCACCCCGCCAAGGGGGAAAGGCGCGCAGTTGGGCACCGTCTTCCTTCGGCGTCTCTTTAAACGGTGCTCGGATATTGTAAATCCACAAAGAACTGGGGGAAAATATTGACCCGAGTATAAGCCTAGGGGGGCATTTTTCAGCTCAAAAAATGGGCTGAAAAACTCGGCTTATACGCGAGTATATACGGTAGTTCCTTAACTTACCTTAATGACTCTTTGCTATGTCAGGTAGTTCCTATTTTGTTCAATGTTTTCTCTTTCTTTTTGCCTCTGTAAAAAAATAGAATCTTTTGTTCTGTATGATTCAACTTGTTTCTCTTCGGGACTATTATGGTTTAGATTCAGGGATCTATAAAGGTTTTATTTGCGTTCACCTATTGGTTAAAAACAACAGCCCTAACCATGAACATCCATATATTCTTGTGGTAATGGCTGATTCTGATTTGCCTGGTGGCCACTTCTGACATATCAGCACTTCCAGCCTCCTTCCTGTCTTTAGTTGTCAATTAGGCTTGAGCATCTAGCTCAGTGGTGGCGAACCTATGGCACGGGTGCCAGAGGTGGCACTCAGAGCCCTCTCTGTGGGCACGCGCACTATCGCCCCAATCCTAGGCCTTCAGATGGGTTTTATAAAACCTTTTTGCTTTAAGCCTCTGCTGCCGTGTGCAAAAAAAAAAAAAAGGTTCAATCAGTCAATTTCAACTTCTCGCAGGAAAAAAAAAGATCTTGCAAAGTTGGAATTGATTGATTGAACTTTTTAGTCCCACCCAGTCTGTCGTTACCACTGCAGCCACGCCCACCCAATAGGCCACACCTAGCCAATGGGCCACACCCACCCGGCACTCGACGATGCATAAGTGGGTTTTGGGTTGCAGTTTGGGCACTCAGTCTCTAAAAGGTTTGCCATCACTGATCTAGCTCTGTCTACAAAGTGGAGATTTTATTTCAAACTTCTTTCCATTCTCTATTAATTCTTTATATAACTTGCATTGTTAGAATATTCCTGGCTTTCTGTGCTTTCTTGTTCTATAATATGCTAACAGTCACCTAGGTTACCTACTTAGGTAGAACGCAAAATCTTCCATTGTGGTTTTTTTTGGTCAATAAGTTCTCTTTTCCAGAAAGAGAAATTACTTTTCTTCAAGGTTAATCATATCCATTATTATGCCGCATCATTGTGATATGTAAGAGAGGAATGGTGTGGCTATATCTCAGATATGCCTGCATCTATACTTATTCAGTGGACATGCACAGTTGGAAAGATTCACTTTGGACAGATTATTGCATGTTATGCAAGCAACCTTTTCAAGCTCAGTGATTTGTAATGCTTCCTTGGGTATGTGGTGGATTGAGTCTCTTGCACAATCCTCTTGTACCTCCCCCCTCCTACATTCGTGAGGAGAACCTGATCAGTATACTGCAACCATTTGACTTTTTCTTCAGAGAAAATCCATCTCAGTACTGTTTATCAAGAGAAAGAAAGTGGGGAAAAATCATATCTTCCCTTTGCTATAGGGAAAGGAGAACAATCAGAGCACAGAATATAGAATAACAAAGTTGGAACGGACTTTGGAGGTCTTCTAGTTCAACTCTCTCCTTATAGAATTCCGGACAAATGGCTTTCCAATTTCTTCTTAAAACCTCCAGTGTTGAAGCACCCACAACTTCTGAGGCCAAGCTGTTCTACTGATTAACAGAATAACAGAGTTGGAAGTAACCTTGGAGTTCTTCTAGTCCAACCTACTATTGAATTAGATTAAATTCCTAGTCACAATGAGTAATTGATTGTTTTAGTGATGTCATCATATCACTATGGTCAGATAACTTCTCACAATCTTTTGAAAAGTGAGTAGGTCAAATTATGGTCCCTGATTCCCCTTTTCAGCACTTACCTTAAAAAGATGTCTCACCTATATATATGGTACATGCAGCTACATGTAAATGAACCCTTGTATGTGTAGCTACATTAGGATTGCCCTTTTCTTTCTGACCACTCCTCATCCTTATGAAAGTGGAACATAATTGCTTTCATGTTGAAATATTGAAGAAAACCAGAGGATATGAAGAGATTTAGTTGGACTTTTTAAAAGAAGAACTTGTCAATGCCTTAATAAATGTGATAAAATATTGAATGCAAAGCTTTTTGTATTCAAGCCACGTTTTTTGACAACATCTGTCTCATAAAAGTTAATCAGGCAAAGACTTGGTTAAAATTCTGGTAGGAAACTTCCAGGAAACTCCAGGACTGTAGGCTAGACTAGACTCCATCTCTTATATCCTGGAACGTAGAAAACCAATTCTGTATTGTTGAGAAAGTAATATAGTTGAAGTCACAAGGATTTCAGAGAAGACCTCAATTAAGTTAAGTACTTCTTTACACAATGGATAGCTAACTATGGCACTCGCTGCTATCGGAAGTTGGGTTAGTTCATAACTCAGATGATTTTAAAAGATAAATTAATACAGGATTAGGTTATTGATGACTATTAGATTTGACGATGATATGCTAACTCCATGAAATTAGGGAATAATATTTTTTATCAGTCTGTTGATGTTTATGAACCTGTGAAACATATCTGATTGGCAACTGTAGGATTGACTGCTTGACTGATGAACCTTTGACTATATCTAAGAGCCCTGGTGGTTCAGTGGTTAGAATGCAGTATTGTTCTGCATACTCTGTCCACTCCAGGAGTTCGATCCTGACTGCTCAAGATTGACTCAGCCTTCCATTCTTTCGAGGTCAATAAAATGTTGGGGGCAATACGCTGACTCTGTAAACCACTCAAAGAGTGCTATAAAGCATGATGGAGTGGTATATAAGTGCTATTGCTATTGCTATATCTAGCAGCCTATTCCTATATAATTAAATCCGCTCTTCTATTTTTCTCTAACTGCCTCATCTGTGAGCTATGTGGACTAAAAGCTATTGAATATTTGTAAAGTAAGGGTGCTTCTAGATAATGTTCTAATATGACCCAAGAGCCAAAACTGATCATTATAATCATTTATAATATAAAGTTTTATAACTGAACATTTTATATATCATATACAATTATTTTATAAGAAACTATGTGTCATTTGAGAATATTGTATGAAAAAAGCATTATTTTTCTTTCATAGAAAATATACATGATAAATGCAGCACAAAGGAGCTACCACGGGAAAGATCTAACAAAATAAAGCCATTTAGAAACAAATCCCATGAAATTCAGAGAGGCTTAATCACAAATAAGCATCATAACTCTGCATCTGAACATGTTTTTAGAATGTGCCCATAGTTCTGATATTACCAGGTTTTTTCTGCCTTTGTGCATTGTGGACAAACATAAGTTAGTCCTTCAGGATTCCAATGCATCATTTTCAAATCCATTATTTAATGTTGCCATGTTTGCAAACTACTTGAAGTAACATGATTAAATATTTCTTATCCTCTGTCTTCTCAAAGCATAAAATAGCAGATTGGCAGCTAGGACATTGTACTGGAGTAATATTCACCTAGATCTTCTGCATTCATTTGTCATTTGAGGCCCAACTCTTGAAATTTATTGAATAAAAGCTTTCAGTAGAGAATCAAGAGGAAATAATATTGAAGAGAAAGAATATTGAAGAAAAAGAATAAGAGAAACAGGCAGAGAAATAGCTGCATCCACTTTTATATCTGGTTCTACATATTGATCAGTGTACTAAAGCATATAAGGAACAGCTGCTGGAATTGGGTATGTCTAGTTTAATGAAGAGAAGGATGAGGGGGGACATGATAGCAGTATTCCAATATCTCAGGGGCTGCCACAAAGAAGAGGGAGTGAAGCTATTTTCCAAAGCGCCTGAAGGCAGGACAAGAAGCAACGGGTGGAAGCTAACCAAAGAGAGAAGCAACCTAGAACTAAGGAGAAACTTCCTGACAGTTAGAACAATTAACCAGTG
>NW_015387237.1:59109-110680 GCF_001527695.2 Protobothrops mucrosquamatus | reverse complement strand
TTATTATTATTATTATTATTATTATTATTATTATTATTATTATTATTATTATTATTATTATTATTATTATTATTACATACTCTTAAAATGTATAATTTTTGTCATTAAAAAGGTTCCTATTGTACGTTGTACATTGAGAACTTCTGAACCGGAGTCAAATTTCTTGTGTATCTAATCACGTAGCCAAATTATTCTGTTCTGTTCTGTTCTGTTCGGGATGTTGCATTACTTTGTATCATTCTTAATAATCTGGATTTCATTTTGAGTTGTCAGACCCCAAGACCCCAGAAAGACACATTGTGAGTCTTCTAAGCAAATTTCTTTGTTGCTCCTTACCTATAGACAGAAACTAACTCAAACTAAAGCAGATTACTTGTTCCATAAAATATATAATCTGGGAACTATTAGGGAGGAGGTGTCTGTCAGGCCCCATAGAAATGTATCCTCATTTATTTTAGCTTTGTAGTTTCTTTGTTGCCTGCCATTCTGTTGGGAGGGGGGAGCGTTTGGGGATGCTTTGCACTGTCTGCTTTGTTGCCTTGTTGCCCTTCCCCCAGGGGATAGAATGTCTCACCCTTATCTGAGAGACGGTTTGTGCTTGGAGCCAGAAGAAATCGAAAGTGAGAGAGACCTTGAAGAGCCTGCCGAAAAGACCAGTTACCAAAACACGATGCCACCTGTGGATTGGCTGGGATTCAAATGAACACTGGGACACTGGGGGGAGGCGTATTGAATGCTACTTTTAATATATCACTTCACGGGTTTTTCTCTCAGATCTCGCCTTGATTCCCTGCTGTCACTATCCCCTAATAAAAGTTTCCTTTTGAGACAATGCTTGTTTCAAGAGTTCTGCTTCCTTGGGTGGCTTAGCTGAGGTAGATCCTTACAGTGTCTTCACTTTCTTTTTTTCACCCAGACTATCTAAACCGAGTTGTCTCTTGCTCCACTGGGACACCCTTCTCCTTCCTGGGAATCTGCACATTCCATGACAGAATGAAGGCCCCCAAATAAATTAGAGCTGGCATACCACCATTTTCTGCAGCATTTAGGTCCTCTATTCTGGTGAGTTGTTCATGCAAAATTCCCTCACTGAACTACTCATTGTCCCCTGAATTCCTTCCTCAAAAAGATATTCTCCAATTTCATCCTGAACCTTGTCCTCTTATTACTTTCGAGACATTGTTCTTTGGGGAAGGATTCAAGAAGTCTGAGTGGCTGATTCTTTTTTAGTCATTTCAACACAATTTCTTGTTCATCGTTTTTCTTTTTTAAAAAAAGTTTCTGTCAACATAATAATAACATTATTCTTGCCGGCAATAGACTTGACTGCAATTTGATGGTTATGTTAATTAAGTTTTGATTGTTGGTTAGAGTTTTAGTAGTATTTTCTTGTAACCAATTTTGGATTTTGAAAGAGAGGGGGAGAAGCAGTAATTTGAAATTTGAAAAGAAATGGGAAAACAAATAGAAAATAGTCTTTATTTTACACCCCATATCAGTAGTGGATAGAAAAAGGTGCTTTTTTTCTGTTGGATTCTTATCAACCCCTCCTGCTTAACATAAAACATCCTTGTGGGCTTAAATTGTCCACTTCTTAAAGTTTTAACTGATGTTTTTCATTTCTAATAATTCTTATTTTGTTCACTTGGCTTTTTTTCTTTTTCTTTTTTTGCTTAATGCAATATACATTAGGATTCAAAAAATTACTAAGGCACCATTTCATTGTCTCCATATCATAGTCACAAAAAAACTCCTTCAGATTTGACTTTCCCAGCACCAGCTGGCATCAAAGGAACTAATGCCAGCCATTCAAATAAATATTTCCCTTCTGATATGTCTCTGATATATGTCCAATTTATTTAAGGTTTTCCATTGCTAATTGAGAAACTTCCTGCCTTTTGCTGTTGCTGAGAATGAGCCCATGGGGGGGGGGGGGAGCTTAAAAGGGAAAAGAACATACTGATTTAGAAAGTGGTGCTCTTTTTCTATTTTTCTTTTTTGTGAGCCTACTTTGCAAGTACAGGAAGGCAGTCAGAAAACCAGAAATATATTAGCACATACTAGATATTTGTAGATGGGGAAATGTTAGATGACTAGGCCAGGCTGTGCCAGGAAATGCCTTAGATTGGTTGATAATATTATCAAATGTTAAATCTTTTTTTCCTTATTTAATACAGCTCTAAGGAACTCTTATTTATAATTAATAGAAAAGGAATAAATTCTCATTTAACTATGTAATCTAACAGGAATTCAAAAGTGGCAATAAAAAAGAAATCCCTCTGCTTATAATTATTTTATTTTTGCTCACCAAAGGTAAATATTCTCTGCCCAATGACAAAATAAATCAAAGATCAGTTGCATTATTTCAGTTTGCAAGTATGTGATTATTCACTTTCTGCCTATGTAGAAATATATGTAATGTGTGAAACCAGATGCATGTGAAATAAGTAGGAGAATCTCTCTCTGTGTGTATGTATATGTGTCAAATAGATATAGATTAGATAGACATAGACTTAGACAGACAAATGCACATACACATATACATACACATAGTTATACACATGGTGGTGCAGTGGTCAGAATGCAGTATTGCAGGCTAACTCTGCCCACTGCCAGGAATTTGATCCTGACCAGCTCAGGATTGATTCAGCCTTCCATCTTTCTGAGGTCGATAAAAATGAGGACCCAGATTGTTGGGGGAAATATGCTGATTCTGTAAACTGCTCAGAGAGTGCTGTAAAGCACTATGAAGTGGTATATAAATGCTATTGCTGTATTACTGGGTTCCAAAATACTTGTCAAAGAACTATATCAATGAAGGACCCTATTCCCTGATGTCACATTGCTTTTTGTACTTAGTTGTAGTCAGGCGACTACATCCCTTTCTAAAACTGTGGTTTATAGAATTACTTTGTTTCTGGATAATATGTAGGTATGTCATTTCTTCTCTCCTTGTGTTCTCCCATGCTAGGTATAAACATATCTATCTACAAAACACCAGTACTTACATATAGAGCAACTTACTTGGTTTCTAGTAGGTCTCAGAACTCATAGAACTCTATGTATACATAGACAAAACTGTGGCTAAAACCTCTTCAGGAACTGTGATATGTTATGGTGTCCTTTCCCCATAATATTGTATTTAGATAACTTGTTTATTCTCTAGATCAGGAGTGGGAAATTATGGCCCTTTTATGATCTGTGGCCCATGCTGGCTCAGGATTTCTGGAAGTTGAAGTTCACAAGTCATAAGGAGGCCATTGTTCCCCACCCCTGTTCTAGATCATACTACATGACCTGGCATCTAAGGGTTGAGTGAATAGCTCACGAGATCTCAAAAAGTTGTTTTCAAATGAGAATGTTTAGGGAGACACAAGAGATTAACCGCATTATAGGAGAATAATCATACTGACTATATTTAATTTCAAATGTAAATGAAAACATTGGTTTTTATCAGAACCCCATTTACTACTTTTTAGAACACAGCTCCTGGTGTGACCCAAAGTCCAAGCATAGTGCTCAGCCTAGAAAAAGTCGGGCACTCTGATACAGAACAGAACAATAACCTGTTCTGTTATTTTCAGAGACCTCTAATTGTGCTTGATGAATGTTTTTCAGAACTCAGATATCTTCAAAAACTTAGGCAGCCTGACCAGGTAGAGTGAGAATAGAAAACAAATGTGAAATCCAAGAGAATGGGACAATGTCTTAAGATACAATATCCATGGGACCATATACTTCAGTGAAGAAAGAATGTGTGTCAAAAATGCAATGCCCTTGAAAGTGGTATTCTCGCCTCAGAAAGCTCTGTTTGTGCTTGCAAAAAGGGAAGGCTGCTTAAAGAGACATATTTCACAATATTTCTTAAAATACCAATGTAACTGTGCCATGTTGTCACTTGGGCATTATATGAAGCATGGCATAATGAGAAGCCTCTGAAGTGCTCCTTCTGTACATGCATTAACACTCAATGTCACTCTTACTGACCACACTGCTATGTGATAGCAAACCATTGTTATTTCAAGGAATTTGGTAACATATTTTGATTTTTCCTTTATATTAAGACCATTCCAGTAGTTTAGAACTCATTATGAGTGAACCTACTTGTCCTTTACTTTTGCTTGCTGAATAAGAAATAGAATCGTACTGCAAATCTGTGAAAATCTGAGACTTTCTGTTCCCATCCTAGAACCATGTGCCATGCAGTCAAGGACAGGTCTTCCAGGTCTTGCATTCTCATGACTATAATAGGGCTGTGATAAAAATGATGGGGTTGTTATTGTTTGTAGAAAGTTCTGGATACTTTGGAAATTGGGATATCTCTGCTGTTGTTATTAAAGAACTCCTGACAGATTTGAGTATCATCTTGCTTGATGCGGATGCTTTTTATATTATGCTTTTAAATCTGTTTGCTTAAGTTTAAAGCTTAAAATTTCTTTATTCATTGGAATGATCATTGTGTCTAGATCCAACGGAACCTTATCATTGCCCTGACGCTTGAAAAAACAAGCTAGACCTTCTTGGGGATGATCTGTGTCAAATCCGTCCTTTCAGGTTGTAAGGAATTGACAGTGCCTCCTTATAAACCTAACAGACTAAAGAAAAAACAAAAATGAATTTCTTTCAAAATTTGCCTTTTCTCCTAGTCTCTTTTACCTCATTTTTCTTTTGCCTTTTAGTTAACCAAATTGGGGAAAAGGAGTAAAAATGCAGCAAAACAATTTAAAATCATTATATAACATTTTCAATTGGGTTAGAAGTTCACTGTCTTTCGTTTCCTCAGAGTATCCTCACCATATGTGAAGCAGGCATTAAACATGTGAAACCTGGCTATCTAATTATTTCCAAAGATTTTTAAAAAGAAAGGATTAACAGAGGAACAAGTTCTCTTTTATTGAGTTCACATACACAAATACACATTTTCATATAGCTCAAATAAGAAAAACAAATTCTAACCAGGAGAATTTTACCAATGCTTTCTTCTCCTTTAAAAGATGATAAATAGATAGATAGATAGATAGATAGATAGATAGATAGATAGATAGATAGATAGATAGATAGATAGATAGATAGATAGATAGATGGATGGATGGATGGATGGATGGATGGATGGATGGATGGATGGATGGATGGATGGAGAGAGAGAGAGAGAGAGAGAGATGATTGATATAGACATAGAGATAGTGGTAAAGACAGAGGCAAAGACAAAGACAGACAGACAGACAGACAGACAGACAGACAGATATTGTAGATAGATGATAGATAGTATTTTATTCAGGAGAGATTGCTACTTTTCCATTAAATTGTGATACTTTTTTTAAAAAAGAAATGGGATTAAAAATGTGATTCAGCACAAGTTTGATGTTTATTTACTTGAATCTCATAGCCTACAGCTTTTCTTATGCCATAAAGCTCTCTCTCTCTCTCTCTCTCTCTCTCTCTCTCTCTTTCTCTCTCTCTCTCTCTCTCTCTCTCTCTCCCTCCCTCCCTCCCTCCCTCCCTCCCTCCCTTCCCCCATCTCTCTTTCTCTCTTTCACCATGTATACTAGAAGTCTGATCTTTGCAATGACAATAACTCAGTGCTGACGATGTGATTCTAAACTGCAGAATTAAAGCACAGCTTTATGGTTTTAGGGGCCTTTTATTGCTAACTGCAGATCTGATGTCTGAACTCTTAAATAGATCTCAATTTTGGTTTCTGTGCATTAACTGTTGAAAACAAGTCTCTGAAAGGAACTTTTTTCACCTTCAGGAAGGAAATCTTCATATAAAAAAATCACTTTGACAGAGGTTCTTCAAATTATCCTACGTTTCTTTTGTGAGCATCCTATATTGCTTTTGTAATTTTGTGTGGGAGGATGAGACACTATGATAAGAAAAGACTTGTAAAAGAAAATATCATATCTGATGGGTTATTTTAGAATAGGCTTTCCTAAAAACATTAAAAAATCTCATTTTGTATTTGCAGATCTGCCAATTGTTCAAACTTCTTTGTAGAATTCATTTCTTCAAGTTTCTACACAGTTTGCGTTCAGTGTATTCCATGTCTTTTAAACATCAAAATAAAATTTACTATTGAAAATTTAGATGCCCAAACAATCTATCCTCAGCCCACCACGGAATAGTGTTTTGTACATCTCTAGTTTATTTAACACAAAAGGAAGTTAATGTCTCAAAAGTGAGACCAAACTGACAAAGGAAAAAGTTCATGATAGAGAAAATCCATTACGGTTGTTAATGTGTGTACCAATAATCACAGAAGAGATCAGTACAACTGGAACATGTACAACCTTATACACAAGAGGCATTACTCCCATAGTATTCCTTTGAGCTTATATTTCATATAGTTTACATACAATTCATAGCTTGCTTATTGTAAGCACATTCTTTTAAGCAACTTCTGAACTAAATCTATATTTAATATTTGAGTTGATTTACTTTACTCAAATCTACCTTGTTTCCAGGACTGCAATATTCCTACATTCCTTCATTGACTTCTTTTCTTATTATAGTTTGAAATATCCAGCTATTGTTTAGAATTCCTTGACTCTCCAAAGGTATTAGTAATGTGGCATACACGGCAGGGAGCTTTTTTTGCAGAGGTCATTAAATGAATCGCCACAGCTGTTAAGTGAATTAAAATTGCTAAGCAAATCTATTGTCCAGAAATTAGTAGTAAATATTGGTTTCTGGCAAAAAATGTAACAAATCGCAGTCACATGGCTGTACAATGCTGCAAACGGCTCTGAATGTGGGCCGGTTTCCAAGCACAAAAACTGCAGTCATATGACTTTAGGAGGGGCCTAGCTGTTGGAACTTCTAATCTGGGGCCTAGGTATCTTTTTTTTGGGGGGGGGGAGTTCTATCATAACTTTGGATGGTCACTAAGTTATAAGTCGAGGGTTACTTGTAATGGACTGCAATTTACAAACTTTGTTTTTGACCATATTGACTAAGGACTGATGGGAACTAGAATTCAGCAATATAAACCTGAATACAGGTAGTCCTCAACTTACAACAGTTTGTTTAGTGACTGTTCAAAGTTGCAACAGCACTGAAAAAAGTGAGTTATTGTCATGTCCCCTGAGGAGGCTGGTTCCGAGGAGGAGGAGGAGGAGGAGGAGGGGGAGGGGGAGGAGGAATTGGAGTTGGAGCTGGGACCATCTGATGGAAAGCACACCAGGGGACGATGCTGTTTCAGGCCCCTCAGGCATTGAGGAAAGTGGTCAACTAGACGGAGAGCTGCCTGCCTGCACAGAGCTACTGACCAGCAGTGGCGCTGATAGGCAGCCCATCTCTCTGACGAGGAACAGCTGCCTGCTCCACTTGATCCAAGGGCAAGAAGAGTGGAGCATAGGCAAGGCCAGAGAAGGGTACAAGACTACTCAGGTCACCCCACACCTCTTCAAGAGGAACACCTGGAGGGGAGTAACTTGAGGAGAAGCCGTGGGGAGTTAGTCTTTGCCAGGAACAATTGTTTGCCTTGGCTTACACTCTCCTGCCTTTTACTCATGCCTGTTGCTATTTGCCTTGCTTCACTTTGAAGATTGCTCTTCGCATTTGGACCTCATCCTTCTGTGGGGGCTACGTTTGGCCTTTGCTTCACTAGGGCTTTGGAACTGCTTCTTTGCTGGGACCTGTTTCTTGTCCTGAGGACTGCCCTGGTCTTGTGCCTGGACCCTGCCTGGTGGATTGGACTTGGAACCCTGGACCTTGCCCTGTGAGCGTGCTCCTACTCTGGGGGCTTTCTTGGTATTGCAGGGGCTGTTGTTTGGGGGACTGAGGGTGGCTGCCTTCAGGGTAGAATGAGGGTGGAGCCTTACCGGTTGTTGGAGGGCCATTGGCTGGAACATTTGTTAAGAGAAATAAAGAACTCTCTAGAAGGCTGCATTGCCTTGACCACCTGGGTCATAACACTTATGCCCTTTTTTCACATCGACAACCATTGCAGCATCCCCATAGTCACATGATCAAAATTCAAACACTTGGCAACTGGCATGCATTTATGACTGTTACAATGTCCTGTGATCACATCTGCAAACTTCTGACAAGCAAAGTCATTGGAAAAGCCAGGTTCACTTAACAACTGTGGAAAGAAAGGTCGTAAACTAATGTCACAAAGATTATTACAGGCAAAATTCACTTAACAAATGTCTCGCTTAGCAACAGAAATTTTGGGCTCAATTGTGGTTCTAAGTCAAGGACTACCTGTAATAATCTTTGTGACATTAGTATCATTGTGTAAATCAACATTAACAGAATAACACAGATGGAAGGGACCTTGGAGTTCTTCTAGTCCAACCCCCTGCTCAGCCAGGAAGCTCTATACCACACTAGGAATATTGGCTGAACAGATAGCATAACTGCTTCATCTTGTACATTAAGGCCACAATCATCCCATAATTCTATTGATTTTCTTGTTCTCTCAGAGCTTTAAGGATGGACAAAAATGTTGCCCTCCTTTCTTAAGAATGTTTTATTTCCGTGGTGGTGCAATGGTTAGAATGCAGTACTCACTCTAGGAGTTCGATTTTGAACAACTCAGTTTTGACTCAGCCTTCCGTCCTTCCGAGGTCAGTAAAGCGAGGACCCAAAATGTTGAGGGCAATATGCTGACTCTATAAATCGCTTAGAGTGGGCTGTAAAGCACTATGGAGTGGTATATAAGTCTTAAGTGCTATTGCTATTGCTATTTTATTCAGGTCTGAGTTTGATATTTATTGCGAGCAAAATGCAGATTCAACAACTCTCTCCTCTTCTCCCAAATAGTTGATGATCTTGCTATTCTTAGTTTCTGCTTTTGGTATGGACCTGTATTCAGCACAACTTTATCCACTAATCACATAGTTCAAGACATGTATGAAAAAAGGCTTTAAAGTTGTATCCCCAAAATATCTATAATCCATAAAACTGTCAACCTGAGGATTGCAAATATTCTACTCATTTAAATATTTTATCACAAAAGAAAAGCAGAGAAAATGTTAGAGGCATGTATACCTATATATACCTATATAGTTAATTTAAAATGTGAGTAGTTTTAAACAGAATATTCAAATAAATGTGTGATCGACATACCATTTAAAGGAACATTATTGCCCTTTAAACTGGCTATTTCCCAGGATTCAAACTGCATATACACCAAACTAAGCACTTGTTATGTCTCAGTATAAGTATCACCTAATCTCATGCAGTTTTGAGGCTTTATAAATGAATGAGCACATGATTTTAATTCTTGGGCAAATGTCAAGCTGGCATTCTAAATGCTTAATTCTGTCTACCTTCATGAGTGGATAAAATAAATACACATCAGGAACTCTCCATTTAATAAGAAAATAAATGAAAATTCTTAATCTTTCCAGGGAGTAATTATTATACAGTAGATAGTCCTTGTTTAGCAACCACAAGTGGAAGTGGTAACTCGATTGTTAAGTGAAGCATTTGCTAAGTGAAACCATGATTATATTTATGATCTTACTTCAGGTTTCCTTTGCTTTACAGGCCTATGAAGGTTGTAACCTTGAGGATTGCACATAAAATTACTTTTTCATCACCATCATAACTGCTAAACAAGGCAATCACTGTATTCCATTTGAAAAAAACAACTGTTCCAAGTGTTCAGCAATTTTAATTATTTTAAGGATTTTTTAGCGTAGCAGGTTTCATAGCAACATAGCAAGGGAAGCTTATTTTGAACAACTTAGACAGACAAAATGCACAGTATTCATACCTGATGTAAGAAGAATTATTTTATAGTAATTATATATTGTCACAAGAATCCTTTGAACTAGAATCACAGCTTAGTGACTGCACCCTATTTGATATCTCCAGAGAGATAAAATATAAAATATAAATTCTTTCTTTGCTGCTTTTCAATTTGGTCTGACCACATTAATCTCTCCTTCTTTACTACAAACTGCCCTGCAGGATAACTTCTAGACTAGCTGACTCAAAGAATACAAAATCTTCATTTGGTCTAGGATGAATTTCCAACGCTATTGTGTATTTGTGTTTAACTGCTTATAGTTTTTATTTTGGAAATGTGCAAGCCTGCTCAGAAAAAAACAGGAATAGTAAGTATAAGCACTTCTAATTTAGAGTCTACCTCATTTAGTGCATTTTTTGCAAATACGGTAATAATAATTTTAAAAAGTCATTTTCAAATCAACATGGTCACTCAAGACTAAATTTCATGCACTTGATAACAAAAGCTTTCTATGTAAAACTGCTTAAGGTCTGGTTATTATAATTATCTAAAGGAGATGATGGAAACCAGTAATCTTGGCAAAATCTCTCTCTCAATCACATGCTTGCCTAGTGACCATTTCACTTAGTGATGATTTCACTTCTAATTTGAGGAATGGTTTGTGGTCATTAAATGAGAAGAAGGTGTAAAACAGCCATGAAAGCCATGGTGAAATTTCCAGCAGCCATTTTGCAAAATATCATGTTTCTTAAATTTCAAATGTAGTTCACTATCCCCAAAATATTGCGGGGGGGTCACTAACTTAAATGATTGTTTAAGAGTTTGTGAAGTATTCCAGTGCAAATATAATCTGGGATGTGCTATGCAATATTTTTGTTTTAACTTTGTTTACCCTCAGCAGCCTTAATCCAATAGTTGGTGATTTATCCTTTTAAGTAAATTTAATGTTAGCTTTCTACTTACAATTTTAAATAAGATGTCTAATGTTGGTGTTATTTTAGAAGATGTGGAGATAACTTTCATGAGAATCTAATAAAGAAAAATGAAAATCAGCTTAGTCTTGGAAAAAAGGTAGGCATAAGAAAAAAAAACACAGAATAACTTCACCTCAATTCCATACCGATAGTCCTCAAGTTACGACCACAACTGAGTGTTAAGTGAGTTTGCTCCATTTTACAACCTTTCGGCCACAGTTGTTAAGTGAACCATTGCATTTGTTAAGTTAGTAACACGGTTGTTAAATGCATCTGGTTTCCCCGTTGACTTTGCTTGTCAGAAGGTTGTAAAAGGTGATCACATGACCTCAGGACACCGCAGCCATTATAAATATGAACCAGCTGACAAGCATCTGAATTTTGATCATGTGATATGAAGATGATGCAATGGTCGTACGTGTGAAAAATGGTCATAAGTCACTTTTTCAGTGCCGTTGTAACTTTGAACGGTCTACTAAATGAATTGTTGTAAGTTGAGGACTAATCGTATTTGGTATAGGAGAGGAAGAGGGAAAGTAGGAGGCTTCCACGATTCTGTTATTGTACCTACAATAATAAATATCAGGAGTTCATGCCTCATTTTTATTGCCATGGTCTCATCTGACTGGGGAATTATGGGAGCTGAAGTCCACATATCTCAAAGTTGCCAAGTTTGAAAAATACTTTATTAAAGTTCATCTTTCTGCTATAAAAAGACTAAAAGAAGATAATAAATAGCTAAAAACAAAGACAAAATATCACAAAGATGAAAGTATATATTAAAAATAAAGTAATATTAAATCAGCTAACAAAAGCCTGGAAAAAAATGTATTTTTACAAATATCTAGGGAGATTCTTAGTCATCCAGATAATAGCCTTTCTGTAAGATGCTTTTTCAAAAAGCAACTGTACTTTCTTTGTTTTTCCTTGAAGATGTTTTGCTTTTCATCCAAGAAGCTTCTTCATTTCTGACTGAATGGTGGGGAATGTATCTTGAAAAATGTATCTTTACAAATTTCCTCAACACTGATAGATGGAACCAAAGGAAGGGCGAGATATTTTTGTATTGTTTCCAACAATACTTGTTGATGGTTGTATTGTTGAAACCACATAGTGAAACTCAACTTTGAGGATCCTGGTCTTTATCATTTAAAATGAAGGTGTCAATATCCATGAACTATGTCACAATGGGTTGTATGTTTGTGTGTGTATGTCTCAGGATCTGTTCCACCATGGTTTCTACCTGCATTTTAGTATAACAGTCCTCTAAATAAAGTAATTCCTCACCTGTCTTCTTTTGAATTAACTGTTAGCTCAATCTTCCTAGTGCTATGTGACTGAAGGCAAATGAGGAAATCAAAATGTGTTGATTGGATATTGAATTGCTTGAACTCGGTTTTATGGCTTCATACACAATATGTTTCTTGTAAAAAATCGACCTAATGAATGGCAAGGCAAAGCGCTCTTTATGGAATAACTGGCATTGGGGATATGAAAGGTTCATTTGGAGGGGTCTAGCAGGTAGAATATAAATATCTTCTAAATTTCTTCTAAATAGTTCTATACACCTGCAGCAAGTAATGAATTTGTCACTGAATCTTCTTGCATTGCACATTTCCCTTCATTAGCATATACCTTCTGTTAAAGGATATTATTTAAGCAGAGGTTTTCAATCTTTTTGGTGAGATCACATAGTGAAAATTACATGTATTATTTTCAATTCCATGTAAATTAAAGTTGGATTATATCCAGGAGTCCTAAAAACAATGAATTCCTAATGAAGGCCAATATGTATTTCATAAAAAGATTAACTTATCAAAAGATGCCCTTGGAAAAGTTAAAATTGTAAATATGTCATGGTGGTTCTGTTAAGGATTGCATTGAGAAGACAGTACAAAGAGCTATGAAATATTTGCAACAAATAAAATAAAATAAAATAAAATACCCACTAATATATCATATTTACATGAATATTAATTCAAAACCAACACAGCAGTTAATATCTGAACCCCAGATACTAACACAATTTAAGAGTTTGCATAAATTAGGCTGGAGACCTATACAATACTCCATGGAATATATTAAAAGTTGGATTAATAAGATATTGCAAACCTTGTGCTATATTGTAAACAAATATTGTGAGCAAAGTGCAATAATTCTATGAGAGCAGAATTTTGATGCTGATATGTGATATCACTTATGTTGCATAATAAAGGCGTGATCTTTGCTCCTTTTATGCTCATATCAACTCTGCAAGAGGAGATAACCATGAAACAGTGTGGAACTCTGAGGTATTTTCCAGAGGTCTTCAAATTGAGTATAAAATTAAATCCATGTCTTTTCCAGCCTCATCAGACCTGCTCAACAGTGTACTACTATACTTGATTTTCATATAACATTCCCTCCACCCTCAAGGACAGGTTATTTACTGTATGGCATATCATAAATGGACTAGCTACATAAATTAACATTTCAATTAGATTAGTAGAACCAGTAGTGGGATTCAAATATGTGAACAACCGGTTCTCTGTGTGGATGCCACTTCCGGAAGTCCATTCTGAGCTGGGCAACAAAAAATTAGCTACCGGTTCTGCCCAAGTGGTGCGAACTGGCTGAATCCTACCACTGAGTAGAACCCAATGAAATACAACTTTTAAAAAGATCTATGTTCAAATATCAATGTCTAAGCCATCTAACCATGCAGTATCATTTATATTAAAAAAAAAATCAGATACTGGACTGGTATATGCCTTCAGCTTATAGCCAGTCATGATGTGATCTACAGTTTGACATGGAATCCCGCAGTCATACTGAGGGGAGGATACTATGCCCGATTTATACAGAAAATCCAGCAGACACCATGTGAGGTGTGACTCCTATTCAGGATTGCAATAATGGCAAATATTTGTAGCTCCAGTGGAGGATGAAGGTGGAGGTTCATTCTCTGAGCTTGTGGGTTGATTTCTGAATGTTTCATTACCAGGTTAGATAACATCTTCAATGGAATTTAGGGAAATTTCCCTAAATTCCACTGAAGATGTTACCTAGCCTGGTAACGAAATGTTCAGAAACCAACCCACAAGCTTGGAGAATGAACCTCCACCCTTATCCTATTCAGGATTGTCCAATGCTGATGTGGTAGTTCAAAGTCTGGGACCTTTTTGTGAGGTCCTTTATTTGTCTTTCTATAACTGGGCATTCATAACTCATTTGATTTTCCATTGGAACTTGATGTTAAAGTTGTTGGGCAGATGTTGTGCAAGTGCCTGTGGGGACTTCCTGGATTTGGGGTGTGAAGCTAGTTCACCTCCTTGTGGTGCACCCTGGTTAGCACAACAGCACGAACTAAACAAAGTAGCAACTGCTGGCAGCCAGACTACTCTGTAGACTTTCCTGGCTCTCAAAATACATGGCAACGAAAATGAAAGCAAGGACAGGTAATAATCCAAGAAACATAAAAAGCTGGGATTCACACAACAACCTTAATCAGGTCTGTTACAAACCTAGGGTAGCATTTGCCCAACACACTAAGCTTGTCCAGTGGGAGGGGGAATTAGTATGGTATGTGAACCCAGCCTTTGCATTATGTTATACCAATGCCTGGTTCAAGGATGTGTGCAAAGCTGGAATTCAACTGAGTTGTAGGTAAGTTAAATGCATTGTGTTAACCCAGGCATTATAGCACTGCAGTATACATTCATGGGAAGAAAAGAAGAGTAGAGCAGAAATAGTGATAGGCAAAATTTGTGCAGAACTATACTCAAAACATGTAAATCCCAGGTTTACCATTTATTAAGATGCTAGACATAGAAGTGAATAGAAAAGCAGATTAAAAAAAGACTGATGATATCAGAATCTAAGGCAAATTACTGTGCTCACAAACACACAACAAAAAATTAGTGGTTCTGGATAAGATAGATAAGATAAGATAACCTTTATTGTCATTTTTTTTACTGTGGGCACAACGGCACACATCAAAAATGAAATTTAGTTGCCCGCTCTCCAAGTGAAACACATACATGACCTAAATATGCTATATACAACATATGTATAGACCCATACCCCTACATATACATAACAATAAATATTAAATATTGTCCATCTTGAATATATAATGGAAGGAGTAGCTTCAGGAAAGATGACAGCAACAGGAGCAATAGCTCCAGCCAAAATAATTAATTAATTGATTAATATTGTTTTAAGATTTATGTAACTGTATTCAGGAGTTTACAGTAAGACTGCTAAACCCTAAACCTTGCTTAATTCTTCATGGTTACTATATTTGTAGACCTGGGTCCAGCAACTCTGTTCAAGGTTATCCATACCAGTTTCATGGTGGATGTTTTAGGAGGGAATCCTTTTAGTCTGTGATGGCAAAAAAATAAAGTACTGGTGCTACGAGCGTCCCTTTGATTTTATTTTTATATTCTCTTCTGGGACAGGATGCAGTAAAGATCTACCTGCAGGCCACTATGAAATGTTTGTGAGCTTCTTCACAGATAAAATAGCTCATATATGATTGCATTTATTTGGACAGGTGACATTTTGAAAGGGATATTTTAGTTTGTGGAGACAGAGTGTGGATAGATTCCTCTGTGGCATAAGCTCTGCCACTTGTGGACTGGATCAATGTCCCACCTGGCTTATTTAAAGAATTGGGCAGGAATTGTTTCATTGGATTTGGAAAGTGGTTAATGTCTCTTTGAGGGATGCAGGTGTAGGGAGGGACCTTTGTTGGGACCTAGTTGGAAGGAACATCTAGGTCTTTACCAGACCTTGTGTTGAGGAATACAGAGATACGTTTGAAGAAGATATGCAGGAGCAGTTAAAGCAAAGTAAGAGATAACTCACTCCTGGAAAAGGTGAAGAAGTGAAAAAGAAACTTAAGCTAATCCTTGATTACGTTTAGTCTAAGAGGGGGAGAAGGGAAAGTGTCAGTTTTTTAGATACTGTTATTATATTTCTCATTTCAGTAATCTCCACTCTGTTTGTTTCTTTACTGTGCCTACCTCGAAAAGCTGACAATGACTATAGTGTCTATCTAATAGTGTTGAGGACTGGAGGATTTAATCTGCACTGGTTTCACTCCTTTCTAAATCCATAGTTCTATTTAGTGTGCATGGGACAGGAATGCCATACATGTGGTTTTCCCGATGTCAGGTATTTCATGGTTTGTTTCTCTTCCCCATGCTCCTTGATACACATATATGCACACATGTGCACATATCTGATCTGTCCTTACTTTTATGTATTCAGCTATGCTTTCCTCCTCCACCACCTCCTCTTCCTCCTCCTCCTCCTCATCGTCATCGTCATCATCATCATCATCATCACCATAGGATAATGGTTCAATATCTCTTCCTTCCTTCTTTTTTAAGTGAAGCAATTTTGAGTCTCAGGAAATAGGGACTATATAAACTACTATATGAAAAAATAAGATTTTTAACAACTTTTATTATTAACATTTGCTTATAACATTAACAAGTTTAGTGTTATTAGGCTGTTAAAAGAAAGTTGTTGTACATGGTAAAAATATTTTGATGTTTTTGATTACTTTTGAGATTGTCACAGTTGATACATTCCCTACCAAGGTTGTAGATTAGCAAATTCAAAAGCTCTTTCATGGTAGTTTGTAGACATTAGTAGTTTGTAAGCAGAGAGTCATTTTAGGAATCTAGTGCATTTCTGAAGTAATTCACTTTCATTCAGTTAAACCTTTCTTTATTTTTTCTTGACTTAGTAAGTGAAAGAGATATTTAAACAATGACACTAATGCAATTCCTCAGTCTTCTAGCTGACTTTCTCCTTTCAAAACAACAGTGGCATCTCCAGTTCCTCAGAAAAGGAAAAATACAAGCACAACATATATGATCAGAGAGCCAACGTGGCTGACTATCCCTGTAGTAGGAAACGGTTGTTCATTGTGCAGTTAAGGATTTGATGCTTCTTCTTCTTCTTGTGCCATATCCGTTATCGGACATTGGCGATCATGTTGGCAATCCTGTTTTTATCAGCAGCCACACAAAAAATTGCTGCTGAGTTTTGTTCAAACCAGTCCCTTAGATTTTGAAGCCACGGTGTTCTTCTTCTGCCTGGACCTTGTTTGCCTTCAATCTTTCCCTGGAGGATTAAATGGAGTATGCCGTATTTTTCTGGGTGTCGCATCACATATCTGAAATAGTCTAACTTTCATTTTTTAATTGTTTTGATAATTTCCCTTGGCTTTCCCAGGCGGCTTATCAGCTGATAAACAGTGCTGGGCTGCATTAACAGAGGGATAGAATCAAGATCACGTGAAGTATTAATACCACTTTACAATGCCTTGGTAAGGCCACACTTGGAATACTGCATCCAGTTTTGGTCACCACGATGTAAAAAAGATGTTGAGACTCTAGAAAGAGTGCAGAGAAGATCAACAAAGATGATCAGGGGACTGGAGGCTAAAACATATAAGGAATGGTTGCTGGAATTGGGTACATCTAGTTTAACGAAGAGAACGACGAGGGGGGACATGATAGCAGTCTTCCAATATCTCAGGGGCTGCCGCAAAGAAAAGGGAGTCAAGCTATTTTCCAAAGCACCTGAAGGCAGGACAAGAAGCAACGGTGGAAACTAACCAAAGAGAGAAGCAATCTAGAACTAAGGAGAAACTTCCTGACAGTTAGAACAATTAACAAGTGGAACAACCTGCCTCCAGAAGCGGTGAATGCTCCAACACTGGAAGTTTTTAAGAAGAAACTGGACAGCCATTTGTCCGAAATGGTATAGGGTTTCCTGCCTGAGCAGGGGGTTGGACTAGATGACCTCCAAGATCCCTTCCAACTTTATCATTATTATTATTATTATAAATATTCTAACTTTCATTTTTTAATTGTTTTGATGATTTCCCTTGGCTTTCCCAGGCGGCTTATCACCTCCTCATTTCTGATCTTGTCAACCCAGCTTATATGTAACAGCCGCCTGTAAATCCACATTTCAGATGCTTCTAGTCTCTTATTATATTTACACTTTCATAAATAGAGGCCTTCCAAGTTGTTAATTCTCCTGCCAATTCTCTCTCACAATTTGAAGCCTAGAATTCACTTTATTGTTCAGCGGTCTAACAAAATCTGGGATGTCTGATTGGACATAATAAATCTGCCATTGTGGTTGCTTAAATTACACAGCACTCAAAGCATATTCAAAGACCCAGCTCCAGGCAAGCAAATAATGCTCTGGTGTGGATGTTTCAAGATAACTATCAGAGTAATAGCTTTTGATTTGAACTTGCTTTATTTGTTTTTAGAATGACAAGTAAAACCAGAGCAATTTGCTCCGATCAGATGTCAGTCTTTTGAAAACTTGTAAGTAATAACACTTAATATATCCCTCTATAATTTGAAAATGTAGATGGGGTAAAACTCAGTACAGTTCATGACACCTAAACAATTTGATCCTTATTCTTTATGTTTTTCTCAACTAACATATCCATAAACTACATATCTGAAGAATTTTAGATTATTTTTCATGTAACTAATGCAGAATAAACTCAAGTATATAGTCCTGTTATAAAATTATACACAGTTTTGGTCATCACACTACAAAAAAGATGTTGAGACCTTGGAAAAAATGCAGAGAAGAGCAACTAAGATGATTGAAGGCCTAGAGACAAAAATATACGAAGAATGATGGCAGGGCTTGTGTTTGGCTAGTCTAGAGAAAAGAAAGACTAGGGGTGACACGATAGCAGTATTCCAATATTTGAGGGGCTACCACAAAGAAGAGGTGATCAACTTATTTTCCAAAGGCCCAGAGGCCAGGACAAGAAACAATGGATGGAAACTAATAAAGGAAAGAAGCAACATGGAATTAAGGAGAAACTTCCTAACTGTGAGAACCAGTGGAACAATTGCCTTCAGAAATTGTGGGTGTTCCATCACTGGAGTCTTTTAAAAAGAGACTGGACAACCACTTGTCTGAAATTGTATAAGGTCTCCTGCTAGAGCAGGGGGGTGGAGTAGATGACCTCCAAGGTCCCTTCCAGATCTATTCTATTCCTTAACCTCTCTCATAATTATGACAATATGGTAATTTTTAATATTACAGGAAGAAAAATACCAAACACATAGGAATTAATCATATAAACTTTATTTAATTAAATTAATTTAAATGAAATTCAGTTCAATTCAATTCTGGCTTTGCCCAGCCATTATTTATTTAGCTATTTACCTATAGAATACTGAATTAGAGGTCTATTAGCTGATAGGGTTCAGATTCAACTTTGTTGTTCATTAGCTGATAGGGTTTAGATTCAACTCTATAGAGTTTTTATGGATAGACTGGAACATGCTGGCCTATCTCTCAAAAGTTCAATTTATATCACAGACCAAATTTATTTATTAAAGTATGTACTAATGGCCATTGCATGGACAACTAGAGGGAGGAAGGGGGACATCACATACATCATTGTGCAAATGTTATAAGATATTAATTGTGCATTATTAGCATGATGCTAATGACATTATCATAGCACCAACAGACTACTTTACCTTCCCATAAACTTTCTTGTTTATTGTTGAAATTCTAATTGGAACTGTCTCAAAGTTTTTTTTCCAAGGGCAACTAGGACTGTTTTGGGTTTTTTTTTCCATTGAGGAAAACGGTTTGCTTTTTATCCAAGAAGCTTCATCTGTTCTGGCAGGAGGGTGGGGGCAATGGAAAGATTAGTTCTGACAGGATGGGGGAGGGGGAGGTTGGAAGGATCATATTTCTTTGCAGTCAACCCCCTCCCCATCCTTTCAAAACTGATCCTTCCATCACCCCTACCATCCTGCCAGAACCGATGAAGCTTCTTGGATGCGAAGCAAAATGGCTTCCTCGAGAAAAAAACAAAAACAATCCAGTTGCTTTTGGAAAAACACCTTTGAGACAACTATGACCTGGATAACAGAATCTCCACAGACATCTAATTGGAACTTTAATAGATGAACTGATATTTGGTGTGATCCACCAAAACCTATATTTCTATTTAAACTCAGCATGATACACGGAATTTTAAGAGATTAACTGTTTCCTTGAGCAAAGTAACAGGACAATATACAAATTCTAGTGGATCTGTGATTTGCAATTCATAAATGGAGATTCTTGTAAACCTTTGCACCATGCTGTTAATATTTTGGAAATAAATAAATAGCCAAATACTTACTAATATGACATAACAGCAATAAAGAACATCAACAAATGAGATTACCATATTCTGTTATTAAATTTGCAATTATTTTCTGTTGTTAAATGTATTTATCAATTGTTGTTCAACTGAACCTTTCATATAATAAAAAGGCATGTCCATAAATAAATAGCTTCATAGCTCTAGGGTATTGTCCTTTGGGATTTTTTTAAAAAAATATATTCTGCTTTGTAGATCTCAATTATTATACAGGATACGGTGGGATATATTCTTGGATTCATTTACTCCAGTTCAGTAATCCCATTAGTACAAATGTTCTCATTTCAAATATATTTAAATTCATTGTTAGCATCTAATTGTAATTATCTAACACAGTTCACCTGTTCAAAAACCAATCTCAATAAAGCTGCATAATATGCATCAGTTATTATTTCCATGGAGCTAGCAATATCCATATTTCGGCTACTTGGAAATTGTCCCATCAGCTGTTTAGTTTTAAGAATAAAGGAATGAGAAGTTCTGTTAAAGATAGCCTCTCTCCTAGAATGTTTTTTTTAAAAAACAAACAAATAAAAACATTCTCTTCACAAAAACAAAATTAGTGCAGAATAGGTGTTGAGTAGGCAAAACTGATGAAATCCTCTTGGCAGATTGTTGTTGACTTTTGCCATGCCACTGTGTTCACGTCTTACCAGTTACTTCAGATGTAAACCAAACAATGGTTGGAAACTGATCAAAGAGAGAAGCAACCTGGAATTAAGAAGAAACTTCCTGACAGTGAGGACAATTAACCAATGGAACAGCTTGCCTCCAGAAGTTGTGGGTGCTTCATCATTAAAGAAATAAAAGAAAATAGCAGAGGGGACACTAGTTAGCAGTTAAGTTGTATTTACCTTTTTTTTTTTTTTTTGCCAATACTTCTCATTCTTTAGCTCAGCTGTTATTCTTAAGATTTCCACTTTTTTGTAAAGTTAAAAATAGAAAGGGTGATGGTGGGCTGTCCTGTGCCAATCCATCTCTATTCATTACATGTGAAGCATGGTGAATTAGCCCATTTTGTCATCTATGGAATACTAGTCGGGCTTTGCTATTTTACTCACTCAATCCGATTTGTAGGCACTTATTCCTGCACTTCTGACCTCTGGATTGGATGATTGGAATTCTTTGCTGACAGCTCTTCCTGATAAGGAATTGCATAGGATCCCCTTAGCCCAGCATACACTGGGCCTTTGTGGTACAGGTCTTTGGAAGATACATGGCCAGCCCTCACTGTGACCTTTTCATAAATACCATCAGGCCCATGATCTTATATAAGTTGTTTCCCATTGACTGACTTTAACCCTGACGATGTCGGAAGTTTCCGATGAAAGCTTGGTTTTATTAAAAAATTCTCCTTATTGGATTCTCCTGGTGGTCGTAATTGATTTACTTTGTGATACATATATATATATATCCCCCAGAAATCGTGGGAGCTCCATCACTGGAGATTTTTAAGAAGAGACTAGACATTTACCTGTCTGAGACAGTATAGGTTCTCCTGATTGAGCAGGGGGCTGGACTAGAAGACCTCCAAGGTCCCTTCCAGCTCTATTCTATTCTATTCTAAAATTGATCATGAATTTCTGTGAGATTAGATTTGGAAAACTCTCTACCACTTAATCTACTCGGAACAGTGTATGTCATAGTGCTCTGAGGACAATGCCAAGAAAGAATTTTTCTAGGTTATTATTATCAGTAGTGTTGACACTGTCAGCTGGGAGTTTTTCTAAACTGTTATTACAGCAGCATTCTTCTCCTCCTGCTCTCCCCAATCCACCCCAACATTTTGCTAGCTTTCTTTGCTATGTTTATATGGACTCCACAATTGATATTCATGGCTGAAGATGTTCAGCATAGAAGTCAGGTACACAATAGAAAGACTGGTTGTAAATGGAGATGGAGAGAATGCTGAGCCAAAAAGCTCAGTGGACAATTGCAGGTGTGAATTGTGGAGATGGAGAAAGAGAAGGAGAAACATGCAAGAAAGAGTTATGGAAAAGAAAAACATGGAATAAGGGATCAGGTGAAAGTTATGACATCCTTCATTACAAGCATTGTTGGGAGACTGAAATAGCAATGAAAGACAAGGGAGAATTTTTCATTGGCCAGTGCAGAGAAAAAGATTGATTTTGCTTTGGGATTTGGAGGCAAACTCTACCCACAGACTAGAGTTCGATCCTGACCAGTTCATGGTTGACTCAGCTTTCCATCCTTCCTAGGTCAGTAAAATGAGGACCCAGATTGTTAGGGCAATATGCCGACACTGTAAACTGCTTAGAGCAGGGGTGTCAAACTGCTGGCCCACGGGCCGGATGCGTCACGCGGAAGCCACGCCCACCCCATTGCCGGCAATGGCAAAACTGTCCTGATATGTTGCGCAATGTCACATGACGTCGCGAGTTTGACATGTCTGGTTTAGAGAGTGCTGTAAAGTACTATGGAGTTGTATATAAATCTAAGTGCTATTGTTATTACCAATAATGCATTATTGCAGTCAAGGGACTAGAAATAAAAGACAAAACAAGCTATTTACGCTTGGTTATAAACTAATGAAGGACCTAGAGAATACTATAAAAATGCTGCATACATTGTAGTAATCTTAATGTGACAAAAACTAACAATAACTGGGATTTTATCATCAAGAAATACTTGATATAACTGATATGCAATTAGTGCACTGGTTTTTGAATGATGAGTGTTCTTGATTGGAATCCTGATCTGAAACATTCTAAGCTGCATAAAATATTTGCAGATAATGTAACTTAATTTATAATGCAACCAGAGTTACATGCCAGACGTATCCAGATTCACCAATTATTTATAAACATTAAGAAAATAAAAAAAAATGTAGCAGGGTTGAAACTGGAGGTGGAAGAATCATGTTCAAATACTCACTTGGGTGCATCACTTATTTTATTAAGGGCAACACTTATTAAAATGATTGTTAAAGACCATACCTCAGATTTAGCTCAATCCTGCATTCAATTGAAAGTGATTTGAGAGCTGTCCAAGCTCAAGCAGAATTCTTCCAAAGCAGTCAAAATGCTTATCTGAAATTTCTCAGTTGCATTGGTAATATAGAAATTGGAAGACATACAGAGATACTAGATACAGATACAAATATTTGTCTTTTTCCTAAGTTTTTTATCGACTTGATATTCACCAGAAGGCTGTTACGGAGTTCTTTATCAGTTCTATTTCTCAAGACTACTAACTTTAAAAGTGGTTATGGTTGTGAAAGTTGGACCTTAAAAAAGCAAAAGAGGAAGATTTTTTTTTCTTTTTATGCTGTGGTGCTGGAGAAGAGTCCTGCATATTCCTTGGACAGAAAAGGTGACCAACCAGTAAGTACTGGAGCGCATAACATCAGACATGTCACTAGAAGGCAAAATCACGAAACGGTGTCTCGCACTGCCCATGTCATTTGGAGGAATTCACTGGAGAAAACAATTATGTTTGGAAGAATTAGCGGTAAAAGGAAACCAGGTCATCAGAGAACACAGTGGCTGGACACCATCAAAGCTGACCACCAGCCAAAACATAGAACAACTCAAAGAAGTAGTACAAGATCAGAAGATGTGGAGAGACCTGAGCTATAGAATTGCCAAAAGTTGGACTCAACTGAATGGATAACATCAACAGGCTGCTATAGCACTGGATCTTGGCTTAGGAAAATTCTTGATGTCCATATCTTTATCCCTTTACTGCTATATATTACACATTTAATATCCTAGTCTATCCTATCACATTTTCTATTTTTGTTAGTCCAACAGAAGGAAAAAAAGAACTAAAAACCTTTAAGAACATTTTCCTTTATCGTTCTTACTTGACTCTTTCCTAAATTTGTATAGATTTCTTGCCCCAATGAATATTTATTAGATGGAAGATTGTCAAACAAATTGCAAAGAATAAACACAGGAAAGGGAAATCTAAATATATAACTAAATCACATATGGGCAAATTATTTTGGTGAAGGGGTTTACTTGTGAGCAAATTGTCCCTCTAGATCTGCTCCTTGAAATCAGAAAACTGTTTTATTTTAGCAATTGTGGTGTTGGAATTGTATCTGAGCACACACAGATGCAAATCCAGAAAACCAAATGGGGGCCTCAAAACAGCCATTACTAAATCTTTGAGTAGCTGCAACTGTAGATGCCTCACAGCTTTCAGGAACACATCTAAGGAAGATCTTTCAATGGGCACGAGCAACAAAGATGATTAGAGCAACAAAGATGATTAGGGGACTGGAGGCTAAAACATATGAGGAACGGTTGCTGGAATTGGGTATGTCTAGTTTAATGAAGAGAAGGACGAGGGGGGACATGATAGCAGTGTTCCAATATCTCAGGGGCTGCCACAAAGAAGAGGGAGTCAACCTATTTTCCAAGGTGCCTGAGGGCAGGACAAGAAACAACGGATGGAAACTAATCAAGGAGAGAAGCAACCTAGAACTAAGGAGAAACTTTCTGACAGTTAGAACAATTAACCAATGGAACAACTTGCCTCCAGAAGCGGTGAATGCTCCAACACTGGAAATTTTTAAGAAAAGACTGGACAGCCATTTGTCCAAAATGGTGTAGGGTTTCCTGCCTGAGCAGGGGGTTGGACTCGATGACCTCCAAGATCCTTTCCAACTTTATTATTATTATTTATTATTATTATTTCCACAGCTCCAAATATCAAGATACCATTCTGTTAGAAGCACTGGTAATATTTTCTGGCAGTTCACAAGTGGCCTCCAGTTGAATCGAATGACATTTATTGCTTGTGGATTTATTGAGGCCTGGTATTCAACCAAAGGAGCAATTAACAAGCATTTTGATCTAGATCCAGCATATGAATATGTAAGAAACCAGACCATTCAAAGTGCCTATCAACAAGATAACCAATCTGCTGCTTAGAATTCAAGTATAGCTCCAAACAAACAACCAATTGCATGACAACTGACCACACTGGCACAGAAGACATTTATGAGCTAAGGAGAATAGGACAAGAAAATCCTGCTGCTGATGTTACCTAGTTTGGTAATGAAACGTTCAGAAATTATATTGAAACAAGCTTGGAGAACAAACCACAGCCAAAACCTATTGGTTGTGCCTAAGAATAGTCGTGGGAGTGAAGCAGGGTTGAGGAACACAACTTTTATTGAGCTTAATAGCTACATTAAAAATCTATCCATAAGCAATTCTATTTGTTTCTTCATTCATGAAGAATTCACATATTTGTATCATTAGTTTCTCTTTTTCAACTGTTCTGGAACAATTATAGGAAATTGCAAAATACAGGGTTTTTAGTAGAATTTCAGATCATTCCAAAATAGATGTCTTGCCATTTTAGCTTCTTCTTACAGCTGAGTTTTGCACGTTCCTTAAAAATGTATTTTTTTTAAAAATAAATAAATTTGAACTAGAAAGCAGAGATTTGAAAAGATGTTCTATTTTCCATTTCCAAAACTTCCCTCCAAGGATTTGATTTAAAAGTCAATAAATGAACTCACATATAATTAGTGAAGAACTATAGTCTGATCTCTCAACCGTAGTTCAGCTCCATGTTCTCGGCAATAGAAAAATGTTTATTTATTTCTCTGTGGACAAAATATGACTTTATGAAACACTTTACTGAGTACTCTGAAAGGTTCTTCTCCCACTCTCCAACACACCAGTGGGCTGAGAGAAAAAGGAAGTTTAATTGCCTATAGGTTCAGTTATATTGTAATGCTTAATGTTTGGCATATTCTAATTCATCAAAAAATATGCCAAGTTCATGCTGGAAATAAACTTTTGATACAGTTTGTGGTGATGAAATGTCATCTTAATGATGGAATTGATGATTCTTAAATCATTCCTTTTTAAAAAAAAATATAAATGCTTTCTGAACAATGAAACAGCAAGGAGCTTATTGTGTGCTGTATCAAATTTTAATCACACAACAAAAAGATGAAATAGTTTCATTTCCCCTATTCATGCCACCATTTCATTAGAACTCTCATTTTCTACACCAGGAGGCCAATACAATTATGGAGAACTGGATAAAAACACTCCAAGAAAAAAAAAGATAACTGGAAGGAAAAAAAATGTTTTGATGAAGAACCAAGATATAAAATATCTGGAATAGAGTTACATCCTTTCTATTTTGTCTAACTCTACTTGAGCTAGTATATTCTGGCTACCAATAGCTCACCTGAAATTAGGTTTTTGATCTTCATACCAAGAGATCGTAAAATGGAGGAAAGAGAAGTACTGTATGTGCCAAGTTGTGTAGGCTTGAGGGATTCTTGTAAGAGAAAGAGACCTGTAGTGTTTTCGATCTTGGCTCAGTACTTCAGCATCTTCCCATGTGATGTTCAGAGTCTTTAAATCTTCCATGAACATTCTTTGCTATGTACTTTGGGGGCATCCTCTTGGTCATTTGGCATCAAAAGGGGTCCCCATCTTGGAGATTCTATTGTTCTCCATCCAGGGAATATGACCTGCAAGTTGGAATCTTCTGCGTGAGACAATGTTATGTAATTTGCATGAGAAACTCTTTTGAAGCAAAATGTCTATGGAGATTCTCAGTCATCCTGGTCATCGTTTCCCCAAAGGTGCTTTTTCAAAAGGCAACTGGACTTTCTTTGTGTTTCTATGAAGACGTTTTGCTTCTCATCCAAGAAACGTCTTCAGTTCTGACTGAATGGTGGAGAATGGAAGGATTTATATTCCTTGCAATCATCTCTTTTGGAGCACTTCTTCGTTAGTAATATAGTCAAAATAGCAAATCTTTAAGATTCAATGGAGGCATCTTTGTTGGAAGATGTCAAGTTTCTGTTACTACTTGCTGACACCTTCCAAGTCTTGCCAGCATAGATGACTGTCGGAATCACTATGGAGGTGAGCAAATGAAATGTAAGTTTCAGTGATGTAGATGACAAGGGCCAGATTTTATTCATCCTCTAAAACAGCATTCCCCAACTTTTCTGGCTTAGCAGACTGGGGGGGGGGGGGAAGAGAGGGAAATGGTTATGCAAGAGCAGTAGGCGAACATGTGTGTATGCACACAACTCCATTTGTGTGAGCAGTAGGCACAAATGGAGCTACTGTTCCTCCTGCCACTCTCACAAATGGAGCTGCATGTGTGTGCGTGCACTTACCCGCTGCTTGCTCAAGTGGAACTGCACACATGTGCATGTTCACCTTCCACTTCCACAGCCTGGTCAAGGCCTGGTAGTGGGCCACAACCTAGGGCAATGGTGGCGAACCTATGGCACGCATGCCACAGGTGGCACGCAGAGCCTTTTCTGTGGGCACTCGCACCATCGCCCCAGTCCTAGGCCTTCAGCTGGGTTTTATACAAACTTTTCACTTTAGGCCTCCACCGCCATGTGCAAAAAAAAAAAGATTCAATCAATCAATCAATCAATTTCAACTTCTCAGGGGAAAAAAAAGATCTCACAAAGTTGTAATTGATTGATTGAAATTTTTAGTCCCACCCAGTCTGCCGTTACCACCGCAGCCACACCCACCCAATAGGCCATGCCCACCCAATTGGCCACGCCCACCTGGCACTCGGTCTCTAAAAGGTTCTCCATCACTGGGCCAGGGGTTGGGGATCCCTACTCTAAAAAACAGCTGCTGCTCTTCCAGTGCAGCACTTGATGTCTGTCTCTGTGTCTCCATTTCAGGTGATTATACTACCCAAACAGGTAAAACTTTCTGCTTCCTCAAGTCACCATGATCTGAGTGTGATTCCCCACATCTGTGCACTGGAGATCACATGCGTCCATAGCAGAAGTATTTTCAGATGCCTCCCCATTTGTTTTGTTGTATTGTTTTGTTGTGTTATTTTTTGTGTTGTGTTGTGTTTTCTTTTAATAGATCATTGTACTTTTGTTATTCCTTTTCTATATCAGTCAGAACATTCTCCTTGCAGAATGGACTAGGAACAGTTAATCCAAGAACTCTGATTAATAGTATTTATTACAAGAAAAGGGAAAGTTATATTACAAGAATTCCAGTGAGTGTTTTAGTTTCAAATGAGTCACCTATAATTTTTTTCTTCCTATTTTTTTTCTTTGCAAAGGATTAGTCATCTCTCCTTTTGCAATGATGGAGTAGTTTGTATCTGTACATTCTTTTGATAACTGACTTTACTTTTATCATTGTGACAAATAAGTCACACACCACTTTAGCCTTTGTATATGTGTGTATGTCTATACACACACATGTACATATATATATCCAGGCCTGCAAGTAGATTTACATATATATATATATATACATATATATTAAATGTCATAAATTGTATAAACTTTTACATCCACATGATGTAAATGCTGCACTTTGCATAAGAAAAAATAATCTGTTCAATAAAAAAAACAGAAATACAGGTAGTCCTCAACTTACAACTTCCTTCAAAGTTACAACAGCACTGAAAAAAGTGAATGATGACCATTTTTCATACTTAAAACCATTGCAGCATCCTCACGGTCACATGATCAAAATTCAGATGCTTGGCAACTGACTCATATTTATGACAGTTGCAATGTCCCGGGATCATGTAGTCCCCTTTCGCAACATTCTGACAAGCAAACCCAAGGGCGAAGCCTGATTCACTTAACAATCATGTTACTAACTTAACAACTGCACTGATTCACTTAACTACTGTGGCAAGAAAGGTTGTAAAGTGGGGCAAAATTCACTTAACAAATATCTCACTTAGCAACAGAAATTTTGAGTTCAATTGTGATCGTAAATCAAGGACTACCTGTACTAAAATCAGTGTTTTAAGTAACAAAATACAAATATGCTAGACCATGTCATTCATTTTGAATTTTAAGATATTTGCTTATAAGATGTGAAACCAAGCTTTTCAGTAGTAATATCAGTAAATCCCCACATAAACCATCTTGACTCATGAACAATAGGTGGATTAGAAATCTTAACACATAAACAGTACATAATTTAACAGATTTTCTTGCTGATCCTTTTGAGTCTTTGGCAGTAAAGTGATCTGGGAATGATTGTATAGAAATCATATAACAAGACAAAGTAGTGTCCCCTTGTTTCTTGTAGATTGCAGCAAAACCCTATTCTAAGATCTATGTTGCTTCTTAACATTTGTTTCCTCTCTTTTAATAGCCTTCTTTAATCTGATGAGGATTTTTCCTAGTATTTTGTATGACCATATGGTTGATATACATACACAAAAATCCAACTACAATGGAATGGAATGAATAGGAGTCAGCTGGCACTAAAATATTGCCGTCTCTATAGTATTTATTTATTTTTTTCTTTTTAATTTCCCCTTTAAGGCATAAAAGCTCTTTTTTTCCTTGTCCATGGAATAACACAGAATCAAAGCCACCTGAAGATACACTCAAGCAGACTAAAAACCTATTCATCCTGTTTATTATTTTGCCTCACATTTGTCCAAGAAACTGCTCTTAGAAACACTTCAAAAATAGTCCACCTCCTCCACAGTAGCATTTCTCCTCTTTACAAGAAGAATCAGGCACAACTGAGAGGCAGCTGGTATGTGGCTGCAGAAAGGATGGGTTGCTTCAAGCTTCAGTGAAATCAGATTCTCCATTCTTTCCTCTCCAAGGGAGTTTTGCAGATGTGGCAGTGACTTTCATTCCAAAACATAACCGAGAAAAAAAAACCAATCATCATGCCAAAACTTGACTATCCAGAAATCAGCATCAGCAATCTGTATTTAATCAAAGTCATCCATGCCATTCAGTTCATTTATTGTCATTATCCTAGAAGATGAAGCATTTCTTGCTGAGTGTTTAGTTGTACATTACTTTTTGGCTTGATGGGCTGTCAGGAAGACAACTTTATTCATCCCAATTTCTATAATGTGTGATTTAATACATGGCCTAGCCTGTTATTAGATTTCATTATTGCACAGCATGTGCTGTCTGTAGCTTTCAAGATTGGTGGCTGAATTGCATAATTAAAGTCAAACAAATTATTTTGTCCCCTGACTTTTGTTAAATTATTCCCTTTCTTTGTCTGCTTCTTTGTGCAGTGCCATCAAACGCATGGAGTTTTATCTGAGGCACTTGGAAATGGGTAGTTTTAGGACTTTCGCCAAACTTTCAAATGAGCTATAAAATACAAGCAGTAGGTGAAACTATCTGCTGGTTATTTTTGAACAGGTGCATTAAATGCCATTTACACAATAAACAACATTTTCACAAAAAAAATTAAATCTTGCAATTAATGTTGCATTTAAGAACAGACATTAATCTGATCAATACAGAGAAGACCCGGGAGGATCACAGTCAAGGGAAAAGAATTCGTATGAAGCCACAAATTAAGGATCACTTTGAGAAGCAGGAAGATGGAAAAGAAAAAGATAAATTCAGAAAAGAAAGAAGAATGGAAGTAGCATGTGGTTGCGACCAGACAACATGGTTTTATCACAGAAGATACATCAAGATTTGAAAGGTACATTTCACTCAGTCTTCAAACTCAGACTGAACATAAAACTAAGACTTCATAAATCTTGCAATTTATTATTAATTAGCATATCCACTGAGAAAGGCTCCATAGCAGAGTGAAGCTTGTTCTTAGAAATAAGGGGACCACATTGCGCCGTGAAGCACTTTCAAAAGTTCATGGCTGAACTCCTGAAGTTTTCCCACAGACCTAGTATATTCATGTAGTTCACATTTCCTAGACCAGTGGGTTCTCAACCTTTTCTTCCCCCAGACCCTTTTTAAATACATTTTGTGTCCATGAACTATGGCCACGGACCCTCAAGACTTAACTCAAAATTTAAATCATAACATTTTTTTCAAGCCTTTGTGGACCCCTCGTGATAACATTGAGCCTCCCCCCCCCCCGGGTCCACGGACCACAGATTGAGAACCACTATCCTGGACTATTATGTAGATCTCATTTATTCTTTGGATTTTGCAATTCAGTTCTTGGAGCAATAGCTGTCCAAAAATACATGTATTGTTGAAAAAAATGCTTATTCAGTGTGTGCATTAAGGAAAGGAGAGGCAAGCTGTTCCTTCTAGTAGCTTTGGATAGCTGTTCCCTTAGCTTGGTCATGCTAGCTTAGCCTCATGAAAATTGGTCCAAAGCATTTGGAGAGCATCGTGTTGCTTATCTCTACATTGCCATGGGGATGGGTGGGAAGCATAGTAGAGAAAGATTCATAAAAAAATGTACACTTTCACTTTTTTTCTAATTTTCAGAATGATACAGAGATTCATGAACTTATAACTGAATCCATGCCAAACTGAAATGGATGAGCTAGAAACTGATCTATATCTCCTAATTCTAATAACCTGTATCGATGATGAGCTCCTGTTGGAAAAATGCATGGTTTACTTATTCCCTTCTTTTTTCAACACTTTTTCAAAGCTTTAGTCTGTCTCAAAAGACTTGGCTAAAGATCACGATTAAGGTGTAATAGTACTTTTTCTCCCTGACATACCTTTTCCTTTTCCTTATTTTACTGGGCAGACTTTAATTCAAAGCGCTATAACTTAACTGAATTTTTTACACTACATTAAATTCTAGTGTAGCAACCCATGGCTTTTGTGGTGGCAAACTACCATTATTTAATCTCGATCAGGATGATCTTGTCTGAGGTGAACTCCACTTGATTTTCTGAAGCTGATAAGTTTCTTGTTAGTTATGGCACTTCACTCGTACTCTTGTATTTCATTCTTATGCAGTTCAATGAGGCTGAGACTGACACTTTATTCAGCACTTGTATCCAACTCAGACAAATTGCTTTGTGGCTTTTGTTCTCTTTCCATGAGTCATCCATCTGATCCTTCATGGGGGGGAAAATGGTTTTACATCATTATTTGAACCTAGCAAATTTCCTTCTAGTGGTAGCATACATCTATTATGTAGGCCGTTCTACCTTCCTACCCCATTTTTAATATTATTTATTGGCATAAAATATGCTTGCACTCTCACTGTCCATTAAAAATCTTATGAACTATTACAGTTTGAATTAAGATTTGCTATATTCCCAGGGAGTGAATTCTACGTGCAGGGTTTCCTTAAGTACAGCCCATGATAAATATGCCTTTGCTCCTGCCTCCAATCTTAGACTTCAAAGCATATTCCTGAATTCCAATATTTTAAACAAGAAGGGTACCAGAAACTGGGGAAAAAAATGTTCTGCCAAATGCAATTATTGTTGTCCAGAAGTCACAGTTTCTGATAAGGCAGAATTCTTAATCATGGAACTTTGGGGTTACCGTAAGAAAAAAGAGTTTAAAAAGAGATATTGTAAGTTAGAAGATATTTATGTATCAGAATTAAGTAGCTTTCAGCAGCCTAGTGAAATCTTCCTAGCTATTTGACAGAATAATAGAAATCAGGGATAAATAAACTGGGGCCTTCCAATTATTTTGGGCTACAACTCTCTCACACACACACATTTCAAGTTTGTTTCATTCCATTTGTGATCAATCAAATACTCTGCTCCTTCTTAAAATACTTTTAAATTCTGTTTTCTTTTTGCTACTTTTCTTTCCATCTTTACTAGCTGAATCCTCTTCATTGTGTGAGTCAGAAACAGGGTGCTTGCTGTTAGACTATTGTGTATATCATAGACTATTTCTTTATACCATTACTATTTATTTAATAGTGGTATCGCACACAATTCTCAGTTTTCTCTTCTTTAAATTGCCTGAGCAGCACCTAACATGTCACCTCAGAGGTAGTTAACCATGCCAAAAAATAATGCAGAAATCCTAGCTGTCCAAAAACCAAAATCAAAGATGGATAGACTCTGCTAATTAATAACAGCCTGTTTTTAAACAGTTTTTATTTTTTTTAAAAAATGGAATAGGGCATCATGGCATAACTTCTGTAATGATTCTTTTTTGAACAATTTGGACACTCGTGTGCTGTTTTTTCCCCCTGAAGCACAACAAGAAAAATACTGCTTCACAAGTGGCTTAGAAATAATATCACTTCCATGCTTACAAAAGAACAGAAACCCAGCTGAGTGAGGCCAAAACACATCTTAGACTAACATTTGTGTTTCTCACAGTTGCCAACCAGATGTCCCTGGAATAGTCACAAGTGGAAGTAGAGATATTGCCATCTCCTCACTGCTACTCCCCTGTAATTGAAATTTGAAGACATGCTACTCAGTCCTTCCCTTTTCTTTAATATCAGAACTCTTGTTTCTGATACTCTGCCAGATATATCTCCTAATTCTGTTTCCATCTGGCCATATTGCAGCAGGACATATTATAGTTGGACATGGGTTTTTGTTCTTGGACACAATCAGGTTCCTGGTGAATTTGGAGCAGACAAATGGAAGTAGTTAGGGGTTGTTGTTGTTTTTTCCCCAACTACATTGCCTTATTGAGTCATCCCCACCTTGGAAGGCTTTTAATAGACTCCAACTTTTTTTGATTTCCAGAATCAGTAGCAGAATCCTCATTACAATAGTAGAAAATATATGGGGTTGAATTCTGGAGTCCTTGGTGCTCTCTGAGCTTGGTTATTTGCTTGCATATATTTCATTACCTGACTAGTTAATACCATCAGTGCATGTGAGTGTGGGTTTGGGTCTTATTGTATTCAGTAACTTCACTGCCGGTGTTGGTGGTGCATTTTTCCCCTTAGTAGTTCTTTACTGTACAATACTAATAATACTAATACTAGCCATGCTATCTCAAAAGTGCTTTTTTCAAAAGGCAACTGAACTATATATATTTTTTTCCCTTCAGGAAGAAGATTTTTTACTTCTCATCCAGAAAGCTTCATTAATTCTGGCTAGATGGGGGTGGGGTGGGGTGGGGTGGAATGGAATGGAACTGTTAGTTCTGACAGGATGTTGGGGGAGGTGGAAGGAATATATTTCTTTGCAATCATCTGGTTGTCAGCACTCTCTCTGAGAGCCATTGAAACCACTTGGGGATTTATCTGTGTCCTCAGGGTCACCTGGATCAGAATGCAAATGGAGGTGAATTGTCAGAACTAATCCTTACACACACACACAGCACCACCAGCCAGCCAGAACTGAGGAAGCTTCTTGGATGAGAAGTGAAACTTCTTCTTCTTCCTCAAGGGAAAAACATAGTCCAGTTGCTTTTTGAAAAAGCACCTTTGAGACAACCATGACCTGGATGACTGATAATCCCATAGATACTAGCCATGCCACTAATACTACTAATACTATTACAATCACACAGCATTACTATAGCATTAAGCCAACTAAAGCCTTCCAAAACATCTTAAGTAAACCAAAAGACTCAATAGTCTAAGAAGAAAAACCAGGAGTTACTATGGGCTCAATTATCATCAAAAGTAGAGGATTACCTGCATTTTTATTGTTATGAACTGAACCTGTAATGTTTGTGTGTTTTTAAATATGCTGTTATATTTTTGGGATTCTGTTATATATTCCATGTGATTTTCATTTGCTTAAGGGTAGGCTCAATCATGGCAAGTCTTCAAACAAGCAGCCTTGGGCAGATTTAATCTCCAAAGGTTCCAGATGTTAACTAGGTTTCTGAAATCACAAACATGTATCAGAGTTAAAAGTGAAAGATGTGTGTTGATAATGAAAACTTTCCCTTTGATGTGAAGGAAATGAAGAAATATTATCTTGAATTATAGATTGGAAAGTTGTCTGGTGAAGTCACAGTGCCACTAAGTGAGCAAACAGCTATGTTGAATCCAACATCTCTTGATAAACCATGTTTTGGTATTTCCAAATTCTAGTGAAGAAGGAAGGGTCGACAGGACTGACCATGACGCTGAAAGTTATGAACCCTGAAAGTTATCCCTCTCATATACTAAGGAAAGACAGTCTACATGGTTTATATGTTTGTGGGTGTGAGTATGGATATGTGTGTATTTGCTGCATATTAAATATTTTCAATTTAATGGAAAACAAAATATTTGACCAAGGACATTTTAGTGAGATTCTCCAAGGAGTGTAGTGTGAAATCTCATGGGCCAGAGTTTGTTTGTGCTTATGTCTATTATAGTGCTCTTTCCTACAACTTCCTTAACTGTCTACACCATGGTTAAATTCCAAAAGGGAATAACAGAAGAAAACACTTTCCATGGATTTGTTTAGCTTTGAAAGTTCGATGGGCAGTCAGGGAATCTACATCATGATGAACAGATTTACAGCTACAAAGTGATGGTACCCACAGTGTTCATTTTTTCATGGGTAACAACATCAAAAGAAATTTGAATGGACTTTGAAAATGAAAAACAGTAACTGCTTTCTCAAGATAACATAACATTTAGGAAATTTGAAGATATTTCATTACAGTATGAACTAGCCTGAAAAGTATATGAGGGAGGGCGGGAGGGAGGGAGGGAGGGAAGGAAGGAAGGAAGGAAGGAAGGAAGGAAGGAAAGGAGGGAGGGAGGGAGAGAGGGAGGAAAGAAATGCAGTCCTCATAAATAAACACACATACAAAGAAGCAAATAAAACCTGTGTAAGTCCACATTGCCTCCTGAGCGCATCATATATAAGAAGAGAGGGATGATCGAGATGGGATGAACTGATAAAAGAGTGATAGGCAATTTATGGAGGTTAGAACAGAATTTAGCATGTGTATGATTCAGAGTGAGAAGGGCTGGCATCTCCTGTCAGATATTCCTTTCTTCAAATATTTCTCCACTTACAATGTTTGCTTCTAAGGTTTATTAGAGTTTCTTCCACTCTCTTCCTGTTTCAGACCAAAGATGATGTGGGACAAAAGCTTCAGGTTTGGAGGTCATTGGAGTAAAATCCACAATATTCCTCAGTGTTCATTTCTTCAGAGCCTTGTTTGGGTATCTGTATGTAAATGATAAGGACTCAGACCAACCAGTACAGCTTTAGTTTACTTCAGTTCATTTCAATTGTGAGAGTTTCATTTATTTTGTGGAAACAGTATTGGATGCAGATTAAAATACTCTCTCTTCTGTTTGTAATCTTAAAAAAAAAAAAAAAACTAGGCCACCAACTAGTATTCACAATTAGACATTTTTAAAATCAAGCAAACAAATATTCTCTGATATTGATTTCAAATGCACAATATTGCACAATACTAACTTATTGTAAAACTTCAAGTTATGTATGTTTAATTAAAATGATATGCTTTGAACCGAGGAAAGAGAATCTTCTTTTATAAATAATCTGTCATTGTCAGATTCTGTTTGGACTAGTAGGTCTTTGATAAAACTAGACTTTAATTCAATGCTGCAAAGGATTCGCAAATCCTTTTGGTTTTCCCAGCCGCCACAGAAATTCTCATATGTACAGTACATAGGGGGAAGCTGAGGACCTGCTGTCATATAGTTTCTCTCCAGTGTTTTCCTCTAGTTTTGTTATTCTCCACTTAAAAAACACAGCCATTATTTAAAGCTTTAAACATTAAAACATTCCTCTTTCCTCAAAGTCCTACAAATCGTCATTTAAGCTGAAAGTTTTGTTTAACCAAAAATTCCTTCCTTTTAGGGAAGGTATGCTATTTTCAATAATTAGTGTTGCATTGATTATTTAGGGCTAGATTTTGCTTTGATTATCTATGATTACTTATGAGAATAGAATAGAATAGAATAGAATAGAATAGAATAGAATAGAATAGAATAGAATAGAATAGAATAGAGCTGGAAGGGACCTTGGAGGTCAAGCAGGAGAACTTATACCATCCCAGACAGGTGACTGTCTAGTCTCTTCTTAAAAATATCTAGTAATGGAGCGCCCATGACTTCTGGAGGCAAGCTGTTCCACTGGTTAATTGTCCTCACTGTCTGGAAGCTTCTCCTTAATTTCAGGTTGCTTCTCTCCTTGATCAGTTTCCAACCATTGTTTCTTGTCCTTCCCTCTGGTGCTCTGGTGAACAATGTGACCTGCTCTTCCTCAGATACTGGAATACTGCTATCATGTCTCCCCTATTTCTTTTTTTCTTTAGACTAGCAGCCATTCTTCATATATTTTAGTCTCCAGGCCTTTGATCATCTTAGGTGCTATTCTCTGAATTTTTTCCAGACTCTCAACATCTTTTTTGTGATATAGTGACCAAAATTGGCTGCATTATTCCAGGTGTGGTCTTACTAGGGTTTTATAAAGCGGTACTAATACTTCGCATGAACTTGATTTTATGCCTCTGTTTATACAACCCAGGATTGTATTAGCTTTTTTGGTTGCTACTGCACACTGCTGGCTCATAGTCAAATGATTGTCCACTAGTATTCCAAGGTTCCTCTCACAGTTACTGTTTTTAAGCTAGGTCTCGCCCAATCTGTACCTGTAACTTTGATTTTTCCTGCCTAAAACTTTGCTTTTCTTCACATTGAAACTCATTTTGTTGGATAGGGCCCATTGTTCAAGTTTGTGTAGATCTTTTTGGATTCTGAGTTTGTTTGGATTCTGGGCTGTTGGTTACTCCTGTCAGTTTGGAGTCATCTGCACATTTGATGAGTTCCCCTTCAATTCCCTCATCTAAATCATTGATGAAGATTTTGAAGAGTACTGGGCCTAAGACAGAACCTTGTGGTAACCCACTGTTTACTTCTCTCCATGTGGATGTACTCCATTGAGGACTACTCGTTGAGTACAGTTTGTCAGCCAGCTACAGATCCATCTGGTGGTGATGTTGTCTATTGCACCTTTTCCTAGCTTACCAAGGAGTATGTTGTGGTCTACTTTATCAAATGCCTTACTGAATTCTAAGTATACTACATCCACAGCATTTCGCTGGTCTACTAGTTTAGTCACTTTATCAAAGAATGAAATAAGATTGGTTTGGCATGATCTGTTTTTAACAAACCCGTGCTGGCTTCTGGTTATGGCTTTGTTTGCTTCTAGTTGTTCACAAATCTGTTTTTTGATGATCTTTTCTAAGCTCTTCCCACGTATTGAGGTTAAATTGATTGGTCTGTAGTTTCCTGGGTCCATTTTTCCCCCTTTCTTGAAGATGGGAACCACATCAGCTCTTTTCCAATCCTCAGGATTTATGAAAGATATGGTGCAAGGGTTCTGAGATAACATATTCCAGCTCTTTCAGAACTCTGGGATGTAATCTGTCAGGCCCCTGTGATTTATATTCATCAAGGTCAGATAAGTGTTCTTTTACCATTTTGTTGCTTATTTTAATTTTTGTTTCTAGTATGTCTTTTGCAGTGGCTTTTTTGGTATGTTGGGCTATAGTTTCTTTTTGTGTGAAGACTGACGCAAAGTATGAGTTAAGCAGCTCTGCTTTCTCCCTGTTGCCTGTCTATGATTGCCTTACCTATGATGATGTTTGATTACCCGATTTCATTATCTATGATGGGGAAAGGACAGATGGACAGTGACTATGCTAATTTGTTTTGATTGTTTTTAATGCATAGACTATGGAATTCTTCTGAGGATATTGTGCAAAGTGGAGATTAAAAATCTTTACAATTATTTAATCCCCTCCCATATATATAGATAGATACACACATTTCTTTAAAATGAATGCTTACCTCTCCTCCCATATACAATATGCTGCTGTATTGCGTATATTCATGCCAGAGAATATACATGTGTATATGTATGTGTATATATATATATGTATGTGTATATGTGTGTGTGTGTGTATGTATGTGTGTATATAGATATATATATTCCAACATGCGTTGTATTGAAAATAATGTAACACAATGAAATAATGCCTTTGTTCTTATGTGAATCCAAATTAATTTCAGTGCTTTGTATTCCCAGCTAAGATGTCTTTTTTCTTCTCTTGATAATCTTTTCCTTTTGAAATGTTTAATATGTTTTTGTAAGGAGTAGTTCTGATGAATTTTATTCTCTAGAATGCTTTTCGGGGCTGGGATTAAAGGGGATAGTGAAGTTGAGTTGATTTTGCATGGGAAGGTGAAGTGCTATCTTTTTCAATCATCATATTACCCTGGAAGGATCAAGAGAAAGTCCAAATCTAATAAGCAGCACTGAGATGTAGGTATCATAGAAAAGAGTTCAGGAAGAAGGCCTTCCAATTGGAGGGCTTTAGATGACTTCTCTAAACAGCTAAGTGTGAATCAGTTTGGTGTAATAGTTAAGACATCAGGCTAGAAACCAGGAAACCAAGATTTCTTGTCCTATCTTAGGCACAAAACCAGATGGGTGACTTTGAGCCACTCTCTTTCTTTCAACCCTAGATAGTAGATAATGGCAAACTACTTCTGCATTGACTCCTGGTGACTCCTTGCCAAGAAATATGCAAGAACTTGTCCAGGTAGTCACCAGGAGTCAGTGCTGATTTCCTCTCATAAAAAAAAATACCTAAATGGGTTTGCTTTATTTTTCAGCCCAAAGGCCAAGTGCTACGGACAGAAGAAAACATATATTAAAAGGAAGATGTATTTTTTAAATTGTATATAAAGTTTTTGGAGAGTACAAGGCAGCTGTTTTTGGAAACATATTTTAAAAGGTCTCATCACCCCTTTGGAAATAAATGTAACTGTATTGGACCATAATAGCAATTTTTCAGTTGCATATAGTTCTTGATGTATTATTATCCCAAAGATGCCTTTTCACAAGGCAACTGGAATTTTTTGTTTTTCTTTGAAGACGTTTCACTTCTCATCCAAGAAGCTTCTTCAGCTCTGACTGGATGGTGGGGAATGGAAAGATTTATACTCCTGTAGGCAGCTGTTCATTTGCATTCTGCAGGAGTCAGAGCTGAAGAAGCTTCTTGGATGAGAAGTGAAACATCTTTAAAGAAACCCTCTATTGATTTTCCAAAGGGAAGAATCCCAACAACTAAAGCAGTGTTATTCTTCATTACTGATAGTCTTGCAAGGTAATCCAGACAAGAAGCACACCCAGACATACTAGCTCTATTGTAAGGTTAAATTAACAGAATCTTACAAGTCTGAAAGATTGTCCTCCTTCACCTTTACAGTCCAGGAGACTTGAGAGGGTTCATTCTGAACATGTCTCTGTGGATTCAACTGCCATTTTGTCTGCACCTTATCTGCAGCTACTCCTCCTGTCTCCCAAGGACATTCCCACATGCAATTTCAATTATAGTCTTTGGCCAGGTCAGAACTAAAGATGTGCTAAGACATTTGAGAGACATCTAAGTAGGAAATTAGAGTTCTGGTGAGATTGACTTCATAGTTCTTAAAGAATTCAGATGGGAAAGGCCAAACTCACAGCAAAAATATGAAAATTGTCAGTTAAATAAGTTTCTGTGCCAGAGGATTGGACGGCAGCCAATGTGAAATTAATTTTTAAAAAAAGAGTCCAAAGAAGATGCAGGAAATTACAGGCTGGTCAGTCAAGCAACTGTTCTGGGTAAATTATAATTAAAGGGGGGAAATTGCTAAGCATATAGAGGAATTGGGTTTGATGAAGGAAAAGGTAGAAGTAAATTTTGAAAACTAAATCCTGCTTCACTAACCTTTTAGAGTTACTTGAGTGGATACAAGTGTTCCAGTCAACAATATATCTGAGACTTTTCAGTGAAACCTTTTGAGTAAATCTACCATTCATGTGATAAGATTATCTTTTATGTGTTGCTTATAGTTACAAATAAAAAGAAAGCAAAGAGTAAAGATAAATGAACCATTTTCTTAATTCAAGGAAGCAAAAAAGTGAAGTCCCTCAAGCATCCATGTTGGTAGTGATACTTTTTAATTCATTTCTAAATGATCTTAACTTACAAATTTGCAAAATATATCATAGTATTCATGGTGGAGAAAGCAAAAAAAAAAAGTGCAAAAATCTCAAAAAAAGATATCTTTAAATCGGATAAAGAGTTAATCAAATATCAAGTGTGGTTCAATTGAATTGTAAAATAACTTAAATTAGGGAAAAATTGAGAAATTTCACATAAACACTGTTGGGGATCTGCTTTGTTTGCAACTACACAGGAAAAAGAATTTGAGGGTTTAGCAGCTAGTCTAGCGAAGATGATGTGACATTTTGTATTCGCATAGAAAAAAAATGAAAATAAAACTTCATCTGTCTCCATCCAATTAATTTTATTCAATTTGTTTACCATTCAAACTCTCAACAACTATGGGGTCTATTTGATAGGATATCTATATCATATGTAGTCCTGGTTGCTGTGCTACAGAAAGGATTTGCTATGTACTGTAAATCACAGACAAAAGATTAATAAGCAAAAGAAATTGGAGGCAGAACAGAAAGAAAGAATAAGATTTTTTTTTGTAAATCTGGTTTATACAATCATAATCCTATTAATTCCTCATATTTTTCTGTACATGCAATCCATCTTTATTCCCACCCCAACCACAATTGCTTCCTACATTCTCTTTTTTATTTTAAATTATTCATCTTTGTTTTTCCAAGGATTTCAACTCCACCTTATCACAACTTTCTAAGTTTTTGCCTTCCTTCCAACAAATTAATAATTCTTTCATATATTTGTCTTGTGACCTGGTCATTCATTTTCATTATATGAGCAAACCATCCTAAGGGACTTCTTTCATAATGATGATTTACTTTGGTATTCAGTCCATGTTCTTTCACAGCCATTCATTCCTGGTATGATCTCTTTTGTGTTACCCAAACTGTTCTTAAATGATCCACATTCAAGTTATTTTTGTGTTTTTCCTTCCATAAGCAACTCTTATTTCTATATAACACATGGACAGAAGCATGCTTTATAAATAACTACTTTTGTTCCTTTCAACAAACATTCTTCATAGCGACTACATTGCACATGGACATTTTGAGATTTGCACATACACATCTTAAAAATTGAGCATACAGTTTTCCATCTTTACTGAACATTGTACAAATTGATCTATTTGTTCTGATACTTCCATTATTTAATGCAACTATAACTATTTATTCCATGCCCTTTGTCAAGTACAAACTCTTTGGAACATTAATTTATAGAGCCATATTCTGTTGCATTACACAGTCAAACACTTGCTGCAAATCATTCTACTTTTCAATCAAACACAGAAGTATCTGCTTTGAAAAATGTCAGTTTCATATATATAAACACATTTTTTTCATGCATGCGTATGGAAAAGAATTAACATAAATTTAAAAATATATTTGATATGTTGTATATGATGAAAGAAAATTAGCAAAGGATACAGGAGTGATAAAAGATTCCAAATGGCAGATAGAATTGGTAGTGTCCTGAGAAAAGATGAACATGGAAGAAAAGGAAGGAAATGTAAAAAAAAAAAAAAAAAGAATAAAAATACAGAATAGTAAAATGAAAATAATCGATTCTTTGTCAAAAAGCATTATCAGAAATATTAACCTTCCAACAGAGTGATTAGTATTTGATATAGCAGAATGATTATTGCAGAAAACGAGAACAAATGGAAGGTATTGTGTAACTTATATAAAGAATAAAAGATAGTTGCAAAGAATAAAGTGAAGGGGGAAAGTGTAGGAGAAGAATAAATGCAGTACAATTTTAATGGAAAATGTTTTTAAAAATACTTTGAAAGTGATTGACAAAATCAAAAACAGCCTCAAGCAGAGAATGAATTAAGAAAGGAAACAAAATAATGTGGGATGAAACTGAAGTGGGAGTTTATTATTATTATTATTATTTTATTTACTTTCTTTCTTGCTTGTGTGTATATGCAGGTAAGGTGTTTTTGAGACATTTGTATGGGAATGTTCATTAAATTTCAAATAGTACAATTGAAGCAAATGCTAGGAATTTAGTGTCCAAGAAAACAAAAAGGTTGATGCAAAGTATAAAATGATGAAAAAATGAAAAATGGTAAGATGAAAGATATAAAAAGTGAAATCATACCATGCTTAAAGTATGAAGTGTTTTGCTTAGCAATAGCAACAGCACTTAGACTTATATATCATTTCACAGTGATTTACAGCCCTCTCTAAGCAGTTTACAGAGTCAGCATATTTCCCCCAACAATCTGGGTCCTCATTTTACTGACCTCGGAAGAATGAAAGGCTGAGTCAATCTTGAGCCGCTCAGGATCGAACTGCTGGCAGTGGGCAGATTTTGCCTGCAGTACTGCATTCTAACCACTGCACCACCATGGCTCTTTATGAAAAACCATGCTCAATTTGTGTGAAGATTGTATCCAGGCCTAGTTATTAAAAGACTGCCATTTTAGTTCCCATAGCCAAAAGGAAAAGAACATAAAAATTACATTCTTGTTCGTTCTTAGGCTTCCAAAAGACCGCATCACTTTCCTATACACTATCATCTTATTGCTGCATATCCATTCATTTCAACAAATGCAACATCTCCCTCTTTGCAATAACATTCATTCAGAATAACCCCTAATTTCTTCAAAAATATGTCCCTGGTCCTTCCATTATCACTATTCTCTGGAGTGTACCATTCAACTATCACCAACCTATAATTTCTATGGCAATGTAGATCAAACTAACTCAAATTTTCTCACATATTTCATTAATTCATATATAGATGTATTAGAAATTTCCCTTTTCTCCTAGTTTTCCTAATACAAAAAATAGCATTTTTCTTTTTTTCTTATTTAATTTACATTCTTTATTGTAACCCTGTTCTTCCATGTATTCCATGTTGCCAATTTTACCTTCATTGCCAATCATGGGGGGGGGGGGGAGGAGGAGGAGGAGGAGGAGGTGGAGGAGGAAAGTTAGTAACACGGTTGTTAAGTGAATCTGGTTTCCCCATTGACTTTGCTTATCGGAAGGTCACTGAGACACTGCAACCATCATAAATATGCCAAGCATCTGAATTTTGATCATGGGGACCATGGGGATGCTGCAATGGTCATAAGTGTGAACTTTGAATGGTCACTAAATGACCTGTTGTAAGTTGAGGACTGCCTGTACCTGAATAAGTTTCCTTCTTGGCAAGGTTTTTCAGAAGCAGTTTGCCACTGCCTCCTTCCTAGGACTGAAACAAAGTGAATCTGGTCATCCATCTGATTTCTAGAACTTCTAAGGTAGTATTAGAACTCACACTCTCCCAGTTTCTAGCTTGCTGCCTTCACTGCTACACCAAAATGGCTGTCATGTTTCCATTGCCACTCTGCAAACCCCTTTGGCAGCTGCGCTGCCTTCACCTGATCCAGCAGAGCTCTTCTTATTTTTAAGAATAACATTTGTTTGTATAAAATGCTAAAAATAGCTCTTTTTTTTTCAGGGATTCTTCCTATCCAGCTGACTTACAGCTTTATCCAGGAAAAAGTCTGCTTCAGTCATTCCCACACCAGTAGTAAATATATATTGATTCCCAATACATCATACATCATCTCTAATCATTCAAGCTGAATGTGTTCAAAAATGCCAGCACACGGTGATTCTTCTCCCTCGATTCTCAGTGTTCTGCTGGAAAAACCAGCTTTTACTGATGTACATCAGCATAATTAGAACAGGAAAGAAACTCTTTTTTTAACTGAATTTCCATTCTGCCTCTATAATGTACAGGTTGGATCACTCCCACAGTTAAGCAAAATTAAGTTTTTGGCAATTTGGAACAATTCTTCATAGTTTTGTAAATTATTCATTTTCAGCAACCAGTCCAGCACTCTGTCTTTGTTAGCATGCCATTCAGTACTATACTATACTTGTAAAACAAATAAGTCAAATTGAATCAGCAGAGAGTGGGAGGAGAGGGGACTGAAAGTACCAAGCATCAATCATTTCCATCACAAAAATCTGTGCAATTCTTTTTTAAAAAAGAGGACCCTTTGCAGTGAATTAACTGGGGATTGGCAGATGAAGCCTTGTTTAGTGGCAAGGCAACATGACAACTGTGGTTAATAGCTTGAAAGAAATGACAAAGCTGATCAGAAATTTCAGCAGAACTCAATCACATTTAAAGTTTGTCTCACTGTACGCTGTTCTTTTACAGCCAATAACGTCCAATGAATATTGTCTATTTCCCCTGCAACTGTAAGGTACAATCTAGGCAGATTTCACAGTCCTTTACTAAATTCAGTATGAGTGAAGAGCTTTGCACTAAATCGTAATCTAGCTTTCTTGCATACAGAACCACAAGTAAAAAAGTAAAAGTGAAAAATATTAAGATAGCCTGCCTGGTTTGCCTCTCTCTATTTTGCAGGCTATTTAGTTGGCTGTGAACTCTACAACTCATATTTAGGTGATCGCCTCTGTTTCTTGTCATTTCTGCAATATACTTTAGAATGGGCCTGGAATGTATCTTCCTGACAAATTTACAAGGTAACTCAAGAACATCCAAACATCACTTTTTTCAGCTCGGTACATTGTATATCTCTTTCACTCCACATTTCTTTTGTATATTTAAAAAAAACTGGAGGATTATTTGATATTCTTTAATTTGTAATTCCCCATGTGACTGAAACTGGTCTCAACTGCATTTATAATTTGTCAGGGCAGCATTGCAGAAATATACATAAATTATACCCTGACATACTGACAATGCATTTTAGGCATTGATCCAGCTCTCTGGTTCTAGTATAAATTCTCCCATATACCCTGTAATCAGAGCTATAACCAGTATTTGCACCTATGATACTGAAATAATTGGTTCCTGCTCTCCCTTGGATCTTAATACATCTCTAATTGTTCCAGAAACCCAGAGAACTTGACTAAGAAGTTCCAAGTTGTGTGAGCATCTTTGTTCAATTGTTTATGTGCAGTTGTGAAATGGATCAATGTAACTTTTGTCAGTTTGTATCTTACAATTGGTAAGTTGGAATAAAACCTGCAAAGATTTTAATTGCATTCCTTTAATTTAATACAAAACAATGCAACAGTGGCACATATAAAGTCATTGGGGCTATAGGAAATGCAATTTAACCTACCACAAAACAATGAAGATCAATAGTTCCTATTTGTATGAAGAGAAAGACACTATTCTTCTTTACAATTTTATTGTCAGTTAACACAAAGGTTGTTTTTTGTTTGTGAGGGTGCCAAATACTTCCAAATAAATACTCCTCCAAATAAAATTCTAAGAAAAAGAATAATACAGATGATATAGCACCTGGCAGCTTGTAACTAGAAAATTGTAACTAGAAAATCAGATTACAATATTAATGCAAATATAAAGCAATTTGATCAAATCAGCTTTCAAAAATCTAATTCTTAGATCAAATCATCAGGCTCAGTGTTTTGAATCAATGCTTTTGAACTGGTTTGAAGATTTAATGGACTTTTGTTCCACTGTAAATAAATTGAATATAAAAGTTAAATGATATTGAATTATAAAGTCAAACTGAATTGCACATTTGATGCAGATCTTAGATAATTTACAAACTCTCAATAAAGATTAGAGTTCAAGCATTATTTTCCATGTCTAAGCCAGTGAACTATATGTTTTTAATACTGCGATTTAACAAGACTTGTAGAAAGTGATAAGGAACAGTAACTGTTCTTTGGTTCTTTGGTAATCAATTCCCAAGCAAAGCATATCAATGTTTTCTACTCAAGTTTACACTTGGAATTAAAATTTTCTCTTTTCAGGATTGAATCAGTTTCTTTTTATGATAAAAATCCAATTCTGTTATACTCAGTTCTCCATCCAGGACTTGCTTATTTCATATATTGAGAACCTACCCTGGACTCTCCTCTTAAAATCCAGTACGTATCTTCAACCTTCAGGAGAAAAAAAATAGGAGATCATGTTTTGAAGGTTCTTCTACATAGGAAAAAAAGGAAATAAATAAAACCAAACCAAATGTGATGTGAATAGTACTATGTTCCTACAAAAGATACTAGGATACTTAATTGCCTTCTTGCCTGGAAGAGTTGGATGCTCTAATGTGTGACTAGAACAGTCTCTACTGTCTATGGAGATGTTGGTCCATTGTAACTTGTGCCAGCATGTCTTGCAATTACAATAATAATTGTTCAGACTTCCATCTTCCAGTCAGCTACTATTCCTAACTAATTTCATAGAACGTGACAGCAGCAACTAAGGCACTTTGCAATTCCAAGCATTATAGAAAGCTTGTAGCCCTTCCTTCCTTCCTTCCTTCCTTCCTTCCTTCCTTCCTTCCTTCCTTCCTTCCTTCCTTCCTTCCTTCCTTCCTTCCTTCCTTCCTTCCTTCCTCCCTCCCTCCCTCCCTCCCTCCCTCCCTCCCTTCCTTCCTTCCTTCCTTCAAAATCATGGGCAACCTCAGTTGGGACAGCATTTTAAAACTCCAGTCAGATTATTTTTCTGCATAAAGAAGTAGAGACCTCTAGTGGCAGCTTGATTAAACATATATAATTACTCTATCCCCAGGGGACTTCTTTAGCAATAATTTTTTCTTGGGGGGAAAAAAAGCTTTCCTCATCCATCTAGTTTTCAACAAGGTAAAAAAAAGTGTAATCTAAAAAGAAACATTCCTTGTATTATTCTTCTGGTTCTGCTTGAAAGCATTGTTGACATCATTGCTTTCCATTTATTTCCCTTTTACAAGCCACTTTTCAATGATTCAGTCCCTAATGCAGCGTTCTAAACATGGATGACAACAGGCTCCTGTTGATTAAAATTTATCTGTCTACCTTTTTATCTATCTGTAAGAAAGTTTCAAATTGATACATATTTTTTTAATTTGAAAAGCACAGACAAAAATATATATCATGCTTGATGTTGTTATTTATTTATGGGCAATCAAGAGTATGATGATCTATAGAGTTCCCAGAAAGGGCAAGCAGACTGTAAATTACTCCTCTGCAATGGTCTCTGTTAACAAATAGCACTGGCAAATAACTGTGATTAAAAATATCCAGATGTGATATTAGAAATTGCTGATGTAAAAAATACTGACATCAGGCACATGTTTTATGATGTTTTAGAACATAACATGACACAGAGACTTGATTCTATAAAACCTATTAAACATTCTTGAAATAAGTTACATTGAACTTTTTAAGATATTATCTGGGTTATATCAAGCTGGATTTTCTGAACTAAATTAGTACCTAGCAAAATAGAAACAGAACTGTGAGAGAGTTGGGCAGCCTTTAAGCAAAATTAAGAAATAAATACAGTGGAAATCTATTGAACCATTTTTACTTTCCTAATGCTAAAAAAAACCTTTTAAAAATACTGCAACTATAGCAGAAAAGAATATACTTAAATTACAGAGTTTATCAGCTGATAAGCTGCCTGGGAAAGCCAAGGGAAATCATCAAAACAATTAAAAAATGAAAGTTAGAATATTTCGGACATGTGATGCAACACCCAGAAAAATACAGGGAAGATTGAAGGCAAACGAGGTCCAGGCAGAAGAAGAACATTGTGGCTTCAAAATCTAAGGGACTGGTTTGGACAAAACTCAGCAGCACTTTTTTGTGCGGCTGCTGATAAAAACAGGATTGCCAACATGATCACCAACATCTGATAACGGATATGGCACAAGAAGAAGAAGAATCAGCTTCCAGTGCAGAGGTCATACTGGCTCATACATCTTTAACTGGGTGACCTCATTTTGGGTATTCGGCTACTGATTGATACTTATGGCCATTTGCAGAATTCCCAGATATAGGACCATGATTTATCATATTTTTGCATTTACTTCTAGCTTCTGGCAAAATAACTTCCCATAGCGAACAATGGGTTTGCTTAACGACCATCACTGTAGCTTAGAGACTGCTACAAAAAAGGTTTTAAAATTGGATGTGGCCATGTGGTGACATTATGACTGTCATGACTTATGACTGAAATTGCAGGCTTAATGATAGTTGTTAAGTCGAGGTCTACCAGTAACAATATTTTGCAGAGAAACATTTTTGGCTTTGAGAAAATGCCATAGAAGAGGGAAAAAAAGACTCCTCAATTTCTGAAAAAGACATAAGATATTGATTTTGAAGTCCCATTCAACCAATCAGAATAGGGTTGGAAGGAAGCTTAGAGGTTTCTGATCCAACCCCTTGCTCATGCAGAAGATCCTATACCATTCCAGGCAAGTGGCTGTCCAGTCTCTTCTTAAAGGCCTCCAATGATGGACCATCCATCATTTCTCTAAGCTAAAGCAAAACCAGTTGAGGCCATTGGATGTAGTCATTCAGCCAGCTGAGACTCTGTCTAATATAGTATTACCTTGTCCATTTTTACAACTTTATTAAGAAGCATACATCATGAGGCACCTTGTTAAAAGCTTTGCTGAGGTCCAAGTGCAGAAGATCCCCTGATCTATTAAGCTAGTAACTCTATCAAGATAGAAGACATGGTTAATTGAGCATGGTTTGTTTGTGAACAGCTCCTGTTAACTGTGGCATCTGTATTCAAGAACTCCCTACCTGCTGCATGATATCTGTTTAAAGATATCTAATATACACATCAAACAGATGTCAAACCAATAAGTCTTTATTATTCTAGGTCCTCCTCCTTGTCCTTCATGAAATGAGGGTGAAATTTATTCTCCTCCAGTGTCTGGGAATGGTTCTGTGATGTTCTTCCCTAGTTCCTAGGATGTAATCTACACATCTGGTCCTGGAGTCAAATTGATTTAAATCAGCTAAATCTTCTTACACTCTATTTGTCCTAAATTGCATTTCCTTTATTTCTTCAGTAGAACAGAATTGACCAGCTGGGATAAAATTCCTATCTGAGAGAAGAATAATATAATGCTTCTCACCATCACCCATCCTCAACCCACCATTTCTCATCCCATTTGATCTAACATGCCCAAAGAACTCTTTTCTGTAATTTTTGGAATCTCTCTCAAACTTAAATATCATATATTTCATCGAAAGGAAATACCATATTTTCCATAGAAATATCCTTTGAATATTGAAAATCCAAATAATTATTTTAGGAGATTCATTATCACACTAATTCAGATGTAACTGTATTCACACATCATGCCATTTTAAAAATTACACAGACTGGAAAAATAAACTTAGAGGACTTTGAATTTAATGGTCCTTAAAAGTAAAGCACAATGGAAAAGAGCAAGTTAAGTACATGGAATATTTTTCCTCACTTTTGATCTACGTAGTTGCATTCTGTTTCTGGCAGGACCAAGGATAACTTCAGCCCAGTTGAAGTGTGAGGGAATGTAGCCTGGATTCTCAGGAGGGAGGAGTGCATTCCAGAGAAGCGAGATCTCAGTTCAGTTAGCTTGTGTGAAAGAAAGAGGTTAAAGACAGTTCCTCCCTAATAGTTCCCAGAATATATGTTTATGTTTGCTTTACTTTGACGAGATTCAAAGACTATGAGTGAGGAACAATAAAGAAATCTGCTTGGAAGAATTATAGCATGTCTTTCTTGGATGTTTTGAGCCTGACAGCAAGAAAGAAGTGTAAGAATTTCTTGTTAGATATTTTGTCCCCTTAAATTAGTCGCAGTATTCTAAGAATTTCAGCACAGGTATCTAATAGGCACCACAGTGATGTCACATAGGGGTAGTCCTCGATTTACAACAGTTCATTTAGTGACCGTTCAAAGTTACAACAGCACTGAAAAAAGTGACGTATGACCTCTTTTCACACTTACAACCATTGCAGCATCCCTATGGTCACGTGATCAAAATTTGGATGCTTGGCAACTGACTCATATTTATGAAGGTTGCAATTGTCCCAAGGTCATGTGATCATCTTTTGTGACTTTCTGAGGAGCAAAGTCAATGGGGAAGCCAGATTCACTTAACAACCTTGCGATTCACTGAATGACTGTGGCAAGAAAGGTCAAAAAATGGAGCAAAACTGACTTAACATGTCTCACTTAGCAACAGAAGTTTTAGGCTCATTTGTGGTCATAAGTCGAGGACTTCCTGTATGTCATCATGTCGTCACAAAATAATGACAATATGCATAATTTGTGTGACCACATTTTTTTTATTTACCCTGTGGTAAGATGGGCAGCCCATAAATTTAATAAATAATAATAATATTTTTTTTAAAAAAAAGTAAATCCAGGAAGCAAAGAATAAAAAGGAAAACAAATTGAACAATATGAATATTTGATTCTTAGTTCCATTTGTGGATAACTGGAAACCCCTTGCATATTTTTTTACCAGAAATGGGAAAAAATGCACTTATGATATGTGGTTTTGATTATCAGAAAAAAATGGATAAAGAAAAAAATGAGCTTTTTAAAAATCATACAGTAAGAGATAATTTTTAAACTGTAGTTATACAGTATTTGCTGCAAAGGAAACTGAAAGCTTCTTATTTTTATTTCTTTTTTTTCCCCTTTCGGTACTTTTCCTTTTTTCTTCTTCCTTTGCTTTTACTTTTCATTAGTTTGTGTTGGTTTTTATGCTCTTTGTAAAACCTTTAATACAAATTCATAAAAAAGATAGATGATGTTTATATCTCACTGGTACAAAAAAAGGTGAGATATAAAACTAATGAATAAATACCGGTAGTAAATTAAAATCCATCAAGCTTTGCTCTAAAATTTGGCAGAAACAGGACCTTTAAAAATGTCAGCATAAGAGTGCCATTTTATTTCAGATAAATTATAATAGGATAGAAATGATATATCTAAAGTTAGAAGACTTGAATAAAATGTTTATTAGCCGCCGCCGCCTTTAGCTCCTTCTGAGAGTTAAAACGTTGTTTTTATTTATCAACCATATATAGTCACTCATCTCATGAGTGTGATTTTAGGTGATGTACAATAAAAAACAGAACAATTAAAAATAAAACTTTAAAGGGGACTTCCGGTGGCAGGCGATTTCGCTGGTCGCAGCTGTTTGCTGCCTCCCGCCTGTTTTGCGTAAAAGCCGGTTTGACAGCCAGCATCTGCTGTCAAACGGCTTGATACCTTTCCCCTGGGCATAAGGGGATCGGTGAGCTGCCCGGGGTAGGAGTTGAGTTCCCGAGTCGTCCTATATGGACGATGTAGGCGAG